>NW_026593286.1:25962849-25999842 GCF_907164565.1 Psammomys obesus | reverse complement strand
CCTTCCTTCCTTCCTTCCTTCCTTCCTTCCTTCCTTCCTTCCTTCCTCCCTCCCTCCCTCCCTCCCTCCCTCCCTCCCTCCCTCTCTCTCTGTCTCTTTCTGTTTTGATTTCAATACAGGGTTTCTCTATGTAGCTTTAGCTGTCTGGACTCACTTTGTAGACCAGGCTGGCCTCGAACTCACAGAGATCTGCCTGCCTCTGTCTCCCCTGAGAGCTGGGATTATAGGCATGCACCACCACACCCAGCCCATGCCTTCTTTATAAGGGCAGCAGAGAAGATGGAGAGTATCTGTCAGGTATCCCTGACAAGGTATTAGAAGCTCTTTCTGGGATAATGACAGAGGGGTATTGAAAGGGGCAGGTGTACACATATACGAGATTTTTCTAAGTACCGACAACATTTAGAATGGATGGAAGATGATGAAGGAGTCAAAGATAACTCTCACGTATCTGCTGTGGGTGTATGGATGGTGATGCCCGGGCCAACATGGGAGCAGGCTATCAAGGAGGGAAGATGACCAAATTAGCCTCTATGTGTTAAATATCCAGAGAGAGAGACAGGGTGTGTGGGGTGCAGAAGAGCCAGACATTCTCACAACAGAACAGAGTGGATAGCTGGAGCTGTGGGAATTGATGGAACAGACTGAGCAGAAACTGAAGGGGAAGGGAGATGAGCATAGATAAGGGTTAATGCTTTATGTTCCGGTGTCTGGCATTACCTAAATGTATCCTCTGATGGTCTGTAATTTTTCTCATTCTGGAAAAATTATGTTTTGATAAGGAGATTCATATGTAAGTTGTTGTCTATGTTTCCTCTTTATTTGTAAAATGCTCACATCATTGTAGCATTGATCCCACTTCCCTGAATGCTTACAACTTACATAGCCATAGGATAGTGGTCAAAACTAAACAAGTAATGACTATGGAAGTTACAGACTTTATTTAAATTTCACAAATCAAATTATTTTGGCAATGTTGTTTCTTTGCTCCAAGATCCTTTCCAGAATATAACACTGTATTTATGGATTGTGGTCTTGCTGTTGGATGTACTTAAGTAGGTTTGAGACCCAAACACATGTAGAAAAGAAAATCTAGGACATGGTCTCTTAGTGGGATTCCAAGGGTAACAACAGGCACTGTCATATTCTCATAGGAAAGACAGAGGGTGCTGGGAATGGATGGAAGGAATCATCTTCTTGAAACATAAATGCCTATACTGAAGTCTCTCAAATTAAAGCAATGAGGCAGCAGTGCTGAGAAACAGACAGTGACACACGTGTGTGAGCTAGACAGTCACCTTGCCATTCCATCTGGCACTTCCATTGGCATAGAGAAGCATCTATCAGTGTAGAAAGCCTGAAGAAAGTGATCGACATAATCTACAGCAAGGACTAACACTAGGTCGCAGATCTGTTAGGTTTCTATACTTAAAGCTCTCGCTGGTCCAAAATCCTAACACTTTTATCATCAGAAATAGATAGGTTGCAAGAATTATGTATAAACTGAATCATCCTGGTATGTCCTTGAACTCCATAGATAGAGTCCTTAGTTATCTAATCAAGCAAACACTTGTATTTGACCTGCATAAAGCAGGTCTTATAGTAGGTGCTGGGTTTGCTGCTTTAATGAACACAACACAACTGATGAGAATTTCCAGTTTCTCCTTCTTGGATTCTTCCTACTTCCAAGCCCTGTTCATTATTCTTTTCATACTATGTAAGCAATTCTGGTTCCTGCCTGCCATCTCCATTGTTCCTTCAGCATTATCTGTGCAGCTAAAAGTAATTCTGCCTTTATTTAATGTTGCTTACTGTGTAAATGTATTCTGCATGAATTTATTTTCCCTCTCCTTTTAAGAGACACTGTATGTCCTGCCCCCCCCCCAGAAGCCTGTCATCTACTGTCTCCCTAAATCAAGCTCCAGTGTTGAAAAAATTTACATGCGGTCAGTCATGACAGACATAAAAATTGAAAAATGCAATATATGTACGGAAAAGATGAAGGAAACGAGTCTACTGTGTCTGGAGAAGATGTGTGTCCAAAAGATCTAGTGGTAGCCACTAAAATACAGACTTTAAGAGAGATAACGTCAATCAGCCCTTCTCTCTAAGAGGAAGGAAGTCATGACATAAAAACACTGACGCCAAATGAGAGAATAAATTTTCCTAGGAGGGGCAGGTGGGACCTATTAACATGCAACTTTTGAAGAGATGCTTTTTAATGTAAATGAAAGAGGAGAGGATCTTCCTACAGACATTTAGAGCCAGGGCTATGCTCTTATGCCTAGAGGAGGCATATAGATTTCCACAGCAGGGCAGCAAGGCAGATAAAACTTGTTGGCCCTTGCTCCTCTCTCCCTTGGCAGCAAACTGAACTGGGAACATATTCTCTAAATGTTTCCTTTAGGAAGACTAACCAAGAGGAAAGGCAGGGTGAGGACACAAACACTAAATCAGGATAGGCAGGCTGTGGAGACTTCCCATCTATATGACACCAAGGGCTGCTCTACTGGGGCTTGAGTCATACAAGCTGGACCAGGAGATATAAGCCCTTGAGAAAATGGACTGAACTAGGAAGGCTGCCTGGGGTCATTTCTCCTTCAGGTCTGAATAGGAGGTGGGTTATAGAGAACCTGATGGGCAGGGCTTGCTCAGGCAGCAGATCTGACCAGGGGAAGGCACCCGAGGGAATACAGTCATTTCATGGAATATGCTGGTAGAGACACTCATGTCTGAGAAGCAAACTTTGGTGTCCCCTCAAGATACTTAGGCCAGCAATAGTTTTTCTATTAATACATTCAATAAAGCATAGGTAACTACCTGCATTCATTGATCAGAAAATACTTATCACTTTATCTACCATGAATTTAACAGATACCTCTGCAACCTGTCACTATGCTTACGAACACAAAATCAACACCCAGCATCTGCACATACTTCATTGAATTAAGCAGATGTTGGGCTCACAGTATGCAGCAGGCAGTATGCCTGCCCATGAAGACTTGGAAAACATAGTTTTTAAACATACAGATATAAATGCAGGGTGAGGGAAACCGGCAGGATACCACAGCAGGAAAAGCCTCAAAGAATGGGCAGTGAGGGGCTAATGGGAGGGAACGGAGGTGGAAGGATGGATGGTTGTTCCAGGTGGAAGGAACAGCAGTAGGTACTCAAAGGTTGAAGCATGCCTGGTGCTTTAGACAGCCTGTCCTGGGCGAGGAGTTCTGTCTGTTTCTGTGTCTGGGAGGGTACACCGCAGAGTGGGAGCTTAGAGAGTTAGTAATGTAGCCAGCTATTGGTTGTCTGTCTTGACTGTCAGGCTGAATCAACTTAAAAAGAAATGGGGTGCCACAGAAGTGCCCTAAGTAAGACAATGACACGATGAGGGCTGACTTTAAAAGACCTCTGTGAGCAAAAAGGGAAGGAAGGGGATTGAAGAGAAGAATTTTTTTTTTTGTTGGAAAGACTAAGAAATAAAGAGGTCTAAGGAGAATTAAAGGGTTAGAAAGTGGGACCTTCCACCAGAACAATCCTCTCCTCAACCTTCAGGTCATGGTGAGCCACAGAGGCCTGCATGACTCAGTTTCTCCACTAAGTCAAGTATGTCACCAGAAGCTGTGCTTGCTCACAGAGGGAGAGGGTGCTCTTGCTGGGGAGGTTGCCTGAGCTGATGGAGGAGAAGATGGGAACTAGATGGAGTGGCCAAATGGAGGCTCCTGAGCTACCCTGTCTCCAGCCTGTGGGTTTTAGGTGGAGCTACAATTATAAAAGAGCCCAGGACAGCACACCTGGGAAACAGAAAATACTGTACCCTTGAGATACAGTGCCAGAAAGGCTCTTTACAGGGAGAAGCCTAGGAAGGAGCACTTTGACACAGAAGGACTGCATCAGGGGACAGAGGAAGGGAGCGCCTCAAGGGCAAGAAAGCCTCCACAGCACAAGAGGAGCTGGGAAGGCCTAAGAACATGAGTAAGACACTCATGTGCCTGTTAGCAAACAGGAATTCGTCAGTGACCTGGGATTATGGTTTTGGGGAAGGAGGAAGACAGTAAGATCTCAGAGGGGTGAGGACAGTAGATGACTCTTTTCAGAACTTAACTTTAAAAGAAAGGAGAGAAAGTGGGCCATTGCTAAAGAAGGATATAGGATTGAGAAAAAATTCCTTCTTTAAAGACTGGGAGAGAGTTGGGCATATTTAGATGTAAAATAAAGAAGCTAATACAGAAGCAGGAACACAGAAATAGGGGTCATATCAGAGCCTGGCCCCTGCCCAGTAAAGAGAATGTGAAGCCAACTGGAAGGGTCTTGTATGTGCACACACACACACACACACACACACACACACACACACACACACAGAGAGAGAGAGAGAGAGAGAGAGAGAGAGACTCTCTTAATTGAAATGCTTCTAATTTTTACTAAAATGCTATGTAAAAAGTATTATTTATTAATTTATCCTATGTAACTTCTAAATTGGGAACTCAAAGCTGTAAACCCAGCAAAGGTTATCTGACGTAGCAGTCCTTTGGTAAACAGGACCCCTGCTGCAAAAGATTTCTTTTGTTTTCAGGTGAGGCTACTAGGCTTGGAGCTTTCTATGTAAGAAGTGACCTCCCTGCACTATAATGCTATCAATCATCAGGCCCAGCAGCACTTCTGCAGCAGCCAACCACGTGCATGGCAATGCACATTCATCTAGCTGGTCCTGACACTCAAGCCAAAGAACAAAAGAGATAAGGAAAATCAACGCCACATCTGTCTCATCCATCAAAGGAAATCACATCACTGATGAGTAGCAATATCAAGTTCTCTGGTACCAAAGAATATTGAAGAATCCTGCTAAAGAACCACAGCCATCAACTAGCACACCCAGGTCTAGTACCAATAGTTCTATTTTATTATCTTTGGAATTGTCTGACATACTGGGAAGGTAACTTAGGCTTCGTTTATAGCTTGTTCTAATGAGAAAAGTGAGAAAAGATGAAAACTAAAAAGGAAAAAGGTCATATATGATTCAGAGCCCTTATATTAGCTGACACTTGGGGTTAAACATTCAGAGATAATTGCCTATGAAATCAAAGACAGAAGTCTTAACAAAAAAAAAAAAAAAAGCTAGGGAACCTCATTTCATTTTGTTCTATGGCATTATGTTAAATAAATCAATAATCATTTAACCTGACTAATTTCTGAGGACTTCAACTTCCAACCAACTCCAATACTCATGACAGAAAAGGGACAGAGTTAGGCTCTGAGGGAAGTCGGCTCTTCACAAGATTCTGATATATATATATATATATATATATATATATATATATATATATATATGTATATATTTTTTTTTTTTTTTTTTTTTTCCAGGAAGCTCAGTTCTCAGAGATATGCAACTGGGACTTAAAAACCCAAAGACTGGGGCTGGAAAGAGGGCTTAGATGGTAGGCTTCCTGCTGTATACGCACGAGGACTTGAGTTCAATCCCCAGAACACACATAAAAATGCCAGGTACTAAATGTTATGCGGGTAACCAATTGCTTCCAGGTTGGATTCAAGGCCTGACCCACAGAAGAGAACACAACACAGACTTGGTCAACCTGGTCAAGAACTGGTCCCTGGAGAGATAACAGGCCCTAGAGAAACTCACTACGATTGTCTTGCTAAAAGAATATGTGATCAAAGTGCCTTCTAAATACTCAGAGCTTGCTGCAGCTCTTAGCCTTCTCAGAGAAGTTTGTGTTGCAAGGAAAGTGACTGACACAGAAACTGGGAGTGGCCTCAGTGCTGGCGGTAAGGAACCGTGACATCCTCAGCCCTCAGCAGGACGGTGTATCACCCTCTCCTAGGCTTAGGAAACTTGTTGGAAGGGGGATAAAAAGGATGGAAGAACTGGAGAACAGGGAAGTGTGCTATAAAAACATGTCTTCTGGACAGTATGTGCTGGCCACCCACAAACCCACTGTTTGTGCAAACACAAGAGAAGCACAACACTGGCCTGTCAGCATGTCATCATAGGAGACTGGCTCAAGTCATCTCTTCAAGCCCTCAAGGACACCTGGCAGTTAACCATGGCTGGGGAGGAGGTGTCACTTTCTTTAATAGCACCCATAAGTCGCCCATATTCTAGTAAATAACCTCCTGCCCACTCTCCTTCAAGCAACCCTAACACACACACACACACACACACACACACACACACACACACACAAAAGTGGAAGGGGCTTTTTGGGAAGAAAGCTTTCAAAGAAAGAAGGTAATAGGGTAAAAATAATTTGTTCAGTATATGCATGTACAGAACTGCCAAAAGAATAAAAAACATATTTTTTAAAAAGTGAGATGTAGTTACAGTACTTCCAGTGTTGGTGGGGGTGGCCACAGAAAGGGCCCTGAAGTTCACTGGCCAACCAGGATAGCCAAATCAGTGAGCCCAGGTCAGTGAGAGCCCAGACAGTGTCTCAAAAACAAGGCTCCCGAAGAACAACACCCCTAGACTGGACTCTAGCCTTGACGCGTGCGCGCGCGCACACACACACACACACACACACACACACACACACACACACACACAAGATTAAAGTGAACAGAGGTATTACAATGGAATCATCTCAATTTAAACAGGCTTTAAAGAAGAAATTTACACCATACATATTCATGTACACACAAAAAAGAGATAATGGCAAATGCAGACCTCCAGAATTTGATTCTGAATAATAAGGGTCTCAAAGAAAAATAGATGGAGGTGAGTAAAGGATAATTTATAAAGAAGCCATTTATTCACATATTACTACTGTCTTTTTTCAGGAATATATGATCCAGGGTAGGTAATTTGTATTGAGTTGCAAGAGCCATTGTGACTTTGCACCCACATCGAAGTCTGTAAAAAGCACTGTGAGGCATCCCAGGAAGAGCAATTTGGTGTCCGTGATATGAGCTGCAAACTCTCTTGAAATAGTTACATTAGGCTAGATGTGGAGAGGACTCATGCGTCCAGCCATGCTCCGAGCTAATGGAAAAACAATTTGAAATCAAAGGCAGATATTTCGATGAGAACCCACACGGAAGAAATAAGCTTCAATCATTTCTCTAGATACCTTATTTTGCTAATCTCATTGGTTGAAAAAGTGGCAAGCTTGAACACGGTATTATATCTGAGTAGAGACTAACAAGAAATAAGGGTTTTCTCTCCCTAGTTATTCAGAAAGTATGTAAGCTACTTAGCAACAATCTACAGACAGGAGTAGTGATGCCTGGGAAGTAATTTGGGCTGTGATTATTCTGGGGCCTGGCTATAACAGTGACAGATCACATCTCTTTTATAATCTGCAGTTCAAATTCCTAAAGTAGTTTAAATAGGAGCAAGAATGTCAGACTTTTCCTACAATGTTCCAGAAAAGATTTTAGGTATATGATACATAGTTCATTTAATTTTGGAAAAAGAAAAAAAATTACTTCCTAATTTTTGAAGAATTTTTCAGTAAGGAGTTATGTATGTACATAGTTTAGTACAATTACTATACACCTTCCCAGCACTCCTTTCCCGAAGCTCATTCATCTGTTTACTATGGCATGGCACTCTCTTACAGGCAATCTCTAGCGCTATTTTAGATTTATGATACAGGCGTGTCCTAATACAAGAGATATCTATCTAGTACATATTTTTGCCTGAATGAAACTTCTGGAGAAAGTCATAGAAGGGAGGTAATACAGGAGAATAGGAGACAGACAATTTGCCAACTATTTCTAGAGTTGGTCTGAAAGAAAAATCACTTATGATGCAAACTAAGGATAGTTGCTTTCAAACGTTATCAAAATGGCGTCTATGTTTTATAGTTTCTGAGCCCTGGTAGATTCGTGTTAGTGACAGTTTAAATTAACTAAGTTGAAACTGGCCATAAAGGCCTGGCTAATAAATACTCCAGAGGCTTTTAAAAATTCATGTTCATATACTGAGCATAAAAAAGTGCTACTAATATACTTCAAGTAGTAATCAATGACTGGTCTTTAATGATGCTGTTTCAGGGAGAGTACCAGCCCAGTGAGCCGGCTCAGCTGGTGGAGGGGCTGTGCACTGGCCTGAGGGCTGCAGCTTGACCCCTGGTTCCCAGATCCCATGAGGCGAAGGAGAAAGCCTGACCTCCACACAGGCACCATAGCATGTGAATGTCTGGACACACACACTCACAGACACACACACACTTCATGATAATACTGTTGCTAATGAGCTTATTCTTCTAAAATTCAGTATTAACTTCATTTTGCGCACTTAGATCTCATTTTTGTAACGAGGCATCTTAAGATCAGAGACACAGCAAATAATGTGTGTGGATTTTAAGAACTTTGTGTTCATAATAAACTAGACTCTTAAATTAGGCATATTTTTTCTCCAACTCTGTTTGTGTGTATGTGTGTTCATTCGTGTTTGTTCAATTGGGCACCAGAGGTTGATACTGGCTCTCTTCCTCCATTTCTCTGTACATAGTTTGAGACAAGGTCTTTCCCTGAACTTGGAACTCACTGCTTCTGCTAAGCTGCCTGGCCGGTGAGCCTGAGGACCTTCCTGTCATCCCACCAGCACTGGGTAACAGACCCACACGACCATGCCCAGCCTCTCTGTGGGTGGGACTTAACTCAGGTTGTCATGGTGTATGGCAAATACTCAGCCTGCAGAGCCATCTACCCAGCATCTGTATGAAGACAGTCTACCCTCTCATTGTTCACCACGACTCCTGTTGAGTATATTTTCTAAAAATAACATTCTTTCACATTTAAGAACACAAAAAATAGCGGTTTTGCTCAGCATTTCATGATTTTAAAAGACATTTACTGACATGAAAGATGTTTACCTAGGCATAGTACCTCAGACCCATAATCCCAGAACTTGGGAGGCTGAAACAGGAGGACTGCAATGACTTGAGTACAGATTGAGACACTAACTGACAAGATTACATGGAAAAAAATACCATAAAACCATTTTAAAAAAAAGCATTTACACAGAAAATATTGTAGAAAACAGTGCTCAGAAAGAAGCAGAACAACAGAAGGTGCTTTCTTATTTTTGTTTTCTATGATGAATCATATCTATGTAATAAGCAAAACCCAGTTGAACAAATGAAGTTGCCAGAATCTTGATAGCAGTACTTTATGTGCTTAATGAACTTATTCAACAAGTATTTAATACTTCTCTACTCTGGATCAGGTACTGTTCCAGGTCCTGGGGATACAGCAGTGAGCAATTCAGATAAAATGCTTTGACTCAGTGTTGCTCACCTTTTGGGGAAACAGCTAAAGAATATTTGCAACAAAGGACAACCTTTGTACCTTAAGACAGGGAGACAGACAAAATACTGTACCATGCTGTCTGTGAATAGGCCATGAGAGAAGACAGGAGGGATGGGGGGGCACACTGGTGGGAATTTAAAATACAGTCAAGCGTGCTTCTTTAAAGTGATAGCTGCATAAAAATCTAGAACAGATGAGCAAGCAGGTGGTACAGAAACTCAGGAAGGAGCCTTCCTAGTGTGTTTAAGGACCAACAGAAAAGCCAGTTCGACTGGGACAGAGGCAGGAAGTGGTAGGAGGTAAGACAGAGACTAATGGGGACAAGACTGTGCACAGCTTTGGCTCCAAACTGGAGTGAAAGGCCAGTCAGTCGGGCCAGAAGTGACATCATCCAATCTGCATGTTAGCTGCAGCCAGAATCCTAAAAACAGACTGAAGTAGGGGAGCAGGGACTGCAATAATCCAGGAGAACACAGTGGTGCCTTGGACCCAGGTCAGCATTGAAAATGGGAAAGATGAGATATGGTTTGAAGCTGAAGCTATTAGAGTTTGCCAAGAGGAAGGTGTCTGGCCGGAAAGATGGATGGATGGAGGT
The DNA here is from genome assembly GCF_907164565.1 of Psammomys obesus. NCBI lineage: Eukaryota > Metazoa > Chordata > Mammalia > Rodentia > Muridae > Psammomys > Psammomys obesus. The sequence goes on along the minus strand of NW_026593286.1, from coordinate 25,989,977 downwards.
GTCCTTAAGTGATACAGGAAAAAGGGTGGTTTGCAATAGGAGGTGGGACAGGTTTTTTATGAGCTTGGTTTGGACATAGTAAATTTGAGATATTAAAAATGTGAAAAGGCTATTTCATCCTCTGGATCTAGCCTCACACTTCTAGTGAACTCACTAGAAAAAAACTGTAATTCTGGGTAAAACAGAAGGGGATGCAAAATGAGTCTGATAGGTGCTGGAGGTTGATCTGATGCTAGTTACTGGCCCTCTGTGTAAACCTGCCTAAGTCATCATACCTGATTGGCTAGTGAAACAGCCTATACCTGGGCAGGGCAGAATGAGGTAGATATGGCTAAGGTTCCCAGCTCTGGAGATCCCATGAGGAATCACGGGAAGAGAGGGAGGAGGAGGATGCCAGGATGGGTGAGCCTGGAGAAAACACCGCTTGGGCCGCAGGACTACAATAATGGTGTGAAAAGGCCCAGATGAAGAATAAAAGCAAGTATTTATATGATATGGATGGAAGATAGGATGGTTAAGGAGGATGGCATTGGATGGGGGCTGGGAGATGGATGGTGAAGTGATTGAGACAGTGCAGGTAGGAGTACCGGCCTGGTACAAGGTAAATAAGGCAATTATAAAACGTCTGTGTGTTGTTATTTGTGATAGTGAGTTAAATAACATTGCTGTGATAATCTTACAGCTAATAATAAATAATATACAGCCCAATACTCTTTTTGTAATTTCTACAACAGATAGGACAATGTTGATAAAAATGGTGGCCTTCATGACAGAAAGCTCTCACTGCTTAGCAAAACTAACATTTCAGTGGAAACTCAGACTAGACATAGTAGTCAAATAAGATGTGAAACAGGAAAAGGAGAATTATGAGGAAGAAGAAAGTCTGGTCAGTGTGCTGCTGCAGACCATTCAGCCAAAAGGACTTGACAAACAATAGCCACAATTCCCTTCCCTGACAAGTGACCCAGTGCTGTTCTGAGTAACCAGCAATATGGGCTTGAGAGTACCAATGGCTCCCGACCAGCATGAGAAAGAAAATAGTTGAGACTTATTTCAAAATGGACACTTTGGATTTATCAGCCATATCAAGACCCAACTCATACTTTCAATGACAGAGAATGGGAAATACTCAAACAGCATTGTAAATTTCCCAGAACCTAATGATTTCAGTGCTCAGAAAAGAATTAAGAAACGCTTATTCAACAGCTGGCGATGGCCTAGATGATGTTTTCAGTGATCTAAGATAAAATGAGAAGGAACTTTCTTTTTCTAAAAGAAAAAATTTTAAAATTGATTTTCTTTTCTAAAGTTGTTTGATTTGAGGTTGCCTTGGGTTTTTTAATGTTATTATATTCTTATATGAAATATAAGAAACAATATTTTGTTTTTATTATCTGTTTTAGCTAGAGACATACATAAAGAAACCCTGTAGATACTGCCATACTTTTGTTTTAAGTTTCCAGGTCTGAGAAATAGAAAGGTCTGGTAAACGGTGACCTATAGAAAATGTACTTTCTGGCACTAAGCCAGCAGTCCTGCCTGGCTCCCCAGGGATGACAGCCTGCTAGTGAGCCCAGGCACAGAGCAGTCAGCCATCTTACTCCCCGCTCCCCATCTCTGTATGTCCATCCTGTCTTTCTTTACAGTGTTCTAGAGGATCTCAGTCATGGCTTCGGAGGAGTGAAAGACAATTCTCTCAGAAGCACGAGCCAGGAATGGCAATACCATCTGGGAGGATCACTATCAGTTCAAGGTCAGTCTATGCTACATAGTGAGAGCCAGCCACATAGAAAAACCTTGTCTGATGCACATTTTTTAAAGAGTATGGAGACCTCCGGAGCATGAGAAAACACGGCTCCAACTGGACTCTGCTGCTCACCAGCCTTTCACTGTGGGCAAGTCAGAGAACCTTCCAGTTGCTATCCTTTCCTTCTTTTCTAAGTGTCCTTTGTCCTATGTGCTATAAAGAAAACCACAGCTTTCCAGGAAAGTCCCTCTTATCGATAAGAATCCTAATAATTGCAAGTTATTCTGGAAAACAGATGGCATAATTTTAATGATTTATAAGCTCTTATTGCACAGCCGACGAAGGCTTCTAGCTTAGGCTCTAAGAAAGAGCAGAATAATCTTCTCCTCCAAGAGCCTTCCAGGGGTCAACAAGATAGGAGATGCATCTGAAGAGATTTAAAGGGCCTGGGCACCTAAACATCAACTGGGGGGTCCTGGTGAACTCTGTTGGAAGCTATCACCGAAGGGACAGGAAGAGGCAGCACTGAGCAAGTGGTGTGTCAAGGAAATAAGCATTGTATTTTTGCTGGGGGGGTGTCTACGATCCACCAAGGGCCATGTAAAAGAGGAAGCCATACTCGGAGGTCACAGTCACGTCACAGGAATCAGATGGCCAATGGGAGTGCTGTTATATTCTCCAGGGAGCTGAACTATATATGCAGGGGAGTCAGTCTGTTCTATGGTTGAATGGCTGTTACCTGGACTAGTCAGAGGATCCAGCCTTCCCAATTAGCAAACTAGAGAAACAGGTGATGAGAGGCTAGACCCAGGGGGTGACAGGAACAAAAAGTAAAGGAACCATGTGACTAGCTCTTAGTGAATATTAAAGCAAAGCTTAAAAACAAAGTTCAGAGTACAGAAAAGTAAGAAATGATGTGAAATTAAGTGAAATGGATAGTGGGTGTATTTTTCAGGCTTCAGTGATTGTTGTGGACATGTCAGTGGAAATAAGCAGTAGGCAGCTAAAGATACAAGCTTGTAGTCTCGTCCAGTCACTGTAGACTTGTAGACAGACGGATCATGACTCTCCCTGATCATCAAGGATCCTGAGGAAATGGCACCTCCCAACATGCAAAGAGTTGCAGCACAGACTCCAGTGGGGGACTAGAAACATGAAGAAAGGCAGTGGAGATGTTGCCTCTCACTCCTCTGTTGGGAGCTGCAGGAAGGCATGGAGGCAGCAAGGGTTCCGAGAAGGCGAAACTCCAACAGCTGGAGGATAAAGAAGGTCATGAAGATGAGACACACAGGAAAGTGTAGCCCCAGTGGCCAGAAGGTCAGTGAAACAGGAGCCTGCACAAGTCACAATGTCTTCAAAGAATGCAATTCCCAGCAAGGGGTCAAGTAAGTTACTGAGCAAAGAGAAAATAAAGATTTTCTACAAAGTTTTAGAAGTCAAAGGAATGCCTGAAGACACAGCTTAGGCAGTGATGGGGAAGAGGCTCTTCTGCGTTTGTTTTTGATTATCCAGGTGAAGAAAACTAAAGGGGAAGGCATCCGTTAACGGTGCTGGAGGGAATCAAAGTACGACCTCTGAGGGATCCCTCTGTGCCACCACTGCAGGGCCACACTCCACATCTGGGAAGGCCTCCTGATACACTCTTTACATAGAAGACCCACACTGTTGATGCCTCCAGGCTCGGCGTCCTTCTGCCTCTTCCTCCTTGCTTGTATCTTGTCTCCTACCTGAGTATCGGCACTTACTTGAAAATGGGAGCTAAAACTGCGGAGCACATACACTGTTCCAGGTACTCTTCCTTATCTTTTGACTTCCTCATTACAGGTGAGACGACCAGCTCCGACAGCTGGTACAAAGGTGAGCTCTGGGGCAGGAATGCCTAACTTCAGGCCCTACAACTCCACCTGCACAGGTGCTCTCTCTTTATTACTTTGCTCCCCTCTTCCGTCTTGGTGGACCAGATGCAGTCTTTCTGGGAAATGAACAACAAATGTCTGGGAAATGCTTGTTGTTCCAGCCTAGCACAAGAACTGGGGCGCCCTAACCCACCCTGTCGGGAATGTCCAAGTTGACCTAGTGTTGTTTCTACTAGTTCTATAAGCGCCTTCATGTTTGTCTTTTGATAAAACAAAATCTAAGACTGCTGCCAACCTTTGATACCCCCAACCTGAAATGGGAGCCAGCTCTAGTATCCAAAACACACTATTATCATTTAAGCTTATGAATCCAGGGATAAAAAAACAAAAAACAAAACAAAACAAAACCCTCAAATGCTCACAAAACCCTGGAACTACTATGAATGAATGAGATGGGCTGGGATTAAGAAACCTAACAGGAATTCCATCTTCCAGGAGCTGCTGTGCTGGAAGGGACAACAGGAGTAGTGGAAACTGCAGTTAAGTGAGAGTCCTATATCTAAAGCAGATTGCTGCTACATAAAAATAAGAGAAGCTCTGTGCAATGAGAGCTTCTGAAATTCAAAGAGAAGCAGGAAGCTGGATCTGTGTATACATAAAAATCCTTGTTTTTTATTTACTTTGTGTAAGTGGTGTGACTGTGTATGATATGTGTGCATGTATGTATGTGATTATAAGTGTGTACCACGGAGTAAAGGTCATAGGACAACCTTAGGGATCAGTTCTTACCTTCCACCATTTGGTGGGGGAGGGTGTAAGGAGAATGACAAGGCCTCATTTTTATTGTTCTTCTCTGTCATATGCCAGGCTGGTTGGCCTGTGAGCTTCCAAGGATTTTCTTGGATCCGTCTCTCATCTTCCCTAGGAGTTTCTAGATTCAAAAGCACAATACCATGCTCAACGTGTGTGTGTGTGTGTGTGTGTGTGTGTGCACATTATGTGAGCAACTCCTACTTTTAAAATGTTCAGAGCTTAGCAGAAGTCATCCCTGTAAAGCCAAACAAAACAGGTCTGTTGGCCAAGTTTAGTGTTGAGGTGCCTCTTGTCTGGCACCTCTGATTTACACCTATCCTCCTAGCTCCCAGTTTAGTTGAACATGTCCCTCCAAAACATGTCCCTTAATGGCTACTGATCCTATGCTTCCTGACACTGCCGAGATTTCCCAGTGTTCTTCACACACCTCATGTGTGGACACGATAAATAACTCTTCTAACAAAAAGTTAACAAGGCCTTGAGCTAATTCAGCAGGGTCACCATCTGGGAGTCATCAGAAAGAGAGAACTGTCAGCACTGTAAACATTTTAGGCCTCATGGAAGACACTGACTCTTTCTAAACTAATCAGTGCTGCCAGTCAAGATTTGCAGCAGAGATTCAAGAACAAGACATCCATTTAACAACAATAACAAAAACAGTGAGGATGAGAACCGTACAGTCATAATAACAAGGGGCCTAAAAGCAAACTGTGACTTCCCTAATAAGGCAGAGACCGAAGTTGGCTCCCTGGCGGTCAAGCGCCAATACGATTAATCAGTCTGTTTCCAGTTTTCTCGCGACAGCAATATTAACAGTTTGCTTTACTCTGTTTATACGGTGCTGACAGGTCTTCGGCATGTTGGGCCTACTTGCTGGTGATTAATGACCACTCTCATTCTGAGGTAAAACCAGGCAGGAAGAAAATGTCTTTATGAGCAGTTAGCAATCACATTCTCTGCTATTTTTGTTGTTGTTTCCCCATTGCCCATCAGCACCTTGCCCTGTGGGGACATTCATTCTCCCTTAACTGGCTTGGTTCCCTTTCCCTGCCAAGATGCTCTGGCCTCTGCTGGAAGAGGGACCTAAAATGCACACTGTGAATAAGCCTGGTATCTTGAAAGATATTGCTGGCTCATTTTGTTTCTTAAACAAATCTCATTTCTATAGAAATGAAAGGTGTGAAGTGACTCTGAAAATGGGAATTTTAGCTTGCTAAGTAGTTAAAACCCCCTTTCCTACTTACAGCTATATTTAGAGACACAGAAGATAGCAGAATGGGAATTACATACAGGTTGCTCTAGGACATACTGTCACCTCAGAAAGTCTGCGAGATTGTTGCATTGAACAGCCATATTTCAACAGAGGTCAAAACGATTTGAAATAATATAAAAGGACCACTCACAACTTTGACTTATAAAAAGAAAGCGGTAGAGTACTATTGATCGCTAGTGAACTTATTTTTTTTCCTTTTTAAATTCACTTTGTGTGCATGTGTGTGCACACACGTTTGTGCCATGGAGGCATGTGAAAGTCTAAGGACAGGTTTGTAGGTACTGGTTCTCTCCTTTACCACATGGGTTCTGGGGATCAAACTCAGGTTGTCAGACTTGGAAGCAAGTGCTGTTACCCATTTGGCCCCCTTCTTTATTCTGTTTGCTTGTTTGTGTAAACAGGGTCTTGCAACATAGCCTGGCTGACCTCACACTCTATGTAACAGAATGGCTTCGAATTGGCACTCTTCTTGCCTTAGCCTCATAAATGTAGGGATTACAGGTGTGTGCCGTATTTTATTGGGACAGGATCTTTGGTAGCCCACACTAGCCTTGAATATACTAGACAGCCAATGACAACCTTGAATTCCTGACCCTCTTAACTCCACCTATCTAAGTCCTGGGATTCAACAGTACTATCCCCAACCTCGTCTTAATGTGCCTACGTGTAGGGAATCTAAGAAAAAGGAAACTAAACAGAAAGAATGGGCTTCTTGTAAGGTTCGCTGGGAAACATCATCTCCTCGCCGGCCCTCGGGTGAGCCTGTCACACGCAGACACACAGTAGCTTTCTACAACACTTCCCTGTGTGCTTCTTTCCCCATACAGCACCAGAACTGCACTGCCCTGGCAGAGAGGACATCGGGGTGGCTTTTAAGTGGACCACTTTATCAAAGGTTTTTGAAGTCAGATGTAAGAACAATATGATATGAAAGCGCCATTAATAACAGTATACTGAGTGTATACTGAGCGCCTACTATGGACCAGCACTGTTGTGAACGCTTCAGTTATGCAAATATGTTTCATTCCCACTACTGTGACTATCCTGAGTGGAACAACGGTCTTTGTTTGAAGTACACGGACGGTGTGAGAGAAAGCAGAACAATATACCTGGCTACACCTGGGCAGACTTTAATGCCCTACGTGAACTTTAATAATGCATCTAATGTAAAGGTTTGATTGGAGAGGGAAAAGTGGTATTAGCTAGATTAATATAAAGGTATTCTAGCAATTCTGGGAGAGGAAAGCTCTAACAGTTATCTCAGAAACTGCAGTGGGTATTTTTAAATGCAGCAAGATTGGAGTTTAGCAAGACAAGGTTTCAAAATAGCTTTAAGCAGGAAGAAAAAAAGAGTTATGTGTACTCTAAGCCCCAAGATAGCCTGGCCTTCTCTAGAGAGAGGCCTGACAGAATATTTTGACTGGTTTGATCAGTTATTTCACTAATTTATTCATTCAGGCCCTTGATAGGTCTGGATGGATGGGACAGAGATCATAGTAAGAGACAAACAGGGAAGCAAGGAGAAAGAACCAGATAATGTCTTCCTCACTAGGTGACTACTCTCATTCACTGCTCAGTGGTCTCAACTGACATGTAATACCCATCTGCGTTTCTGTTCCTTCCCTGGCTCTATCAAGCCACTCAAAACTGTATGCAGCTTACATAACAGCCATGAGCAAGCCCAGAAGAAAGAAATGAATAAAAAGAGGCTTGCTGTCTTCATTCTCATGGTTTTAGAAAAAGCCTCTCAAGGCATTTGTCTTAAACTTCCACTTTTCTCTTGGTGGTCTGGCTTAGAAGGCGTAGTACATAGTGACAAGCCACTGGGCTGCTGGAATGGAGACTATTGGTCATCCGTAAGAGGAGGGGCCATCTATTTAATTTCCAAATGCATGGCCTGTTTAAAATACTTTAACCAAAGCTAAACGCTATCATGGAAGAGTATCTAATAGGATTCCCAGGTGTAGATTTTCATATCATCCGCAAGTATAGGTGCAAGAAACACAAGCTCTGAGCAAATTCAAATAGTACTAACGTAGCAAATAAGAATATTTTGAGGGCTAAAAGGATGTTTTTATCTAATTCAGTGGCTAAATGAACAGGAAACACAGAATTCTACTGTCTTCCAAAGATAGTCCTGAAAATCTTTTTCTGATGTATTTAGTTTTAACTCATGAGGACGCACTGGGGTTTTGCCTGCATGCATGTGTGTGCACTGCCCACCCGAAGAAGGTGTAGGCTCCATGGAATGGGGGTTACAGACAGTTGTTAGCCTTTACGCTGGGTGCTAGGAGTACAAGCAAGCGCTTTCTACTGCTGAGCCATCTCTCCAGCCCCCACCCCCAGAAAAGCTCTAGGCTTTTAAAATTCAGATCTGAAATTAAGTCTTTAGCTTTCGGGAAAACAACTATGTAACTGAATGAGAAGTATCTCACTCCATGACATCTGTCTTTTCCATACTATTTCATAAGAGCTCACCTGCATAGCACATGCCTTTCACTATTCTCATTTAGCGCACTCTAAAATGTCTTCTTCAGATGCCTGGGGCATGTCAGTTTCTTTGGTCTCACTGGATCTCAAACTGCAAACTCTATCATTTTGGCTCTTTCCAAAGCTCTTATGCAGGTGGGCTTACATCCAAGAACATTTACTATGATTAATGTATGCTGCTGGTCATTTCTATTAAAATAAAAAAAATCAAAAGGTATTTTAGGGACTTATGCATGCCATCAATAATTATTTCAAGTATAAACTGGTTTGAATATGCCAAAGGTGAGAATTTAAGTGCTCATAAAAATACAACTGTAAAAGAAGGAATTTTATGAGAGCAAGCACATTTTAACTTCATTTTCAGGATCTCAGCTTGGTTTGGCCTTGTGTTCGATGAACTACGGACTGACTCAGTTACATACAAGAGAGCAGTCTGTACCAAGAGCAAGGTAAAGGGGAGAAGCCTAGGATATGTGTTTTAATGCACACTTTTTTGTTAGCAGCACTTACCAAATTTGTATATATATATTTTTTGCACAGAAAAAAAGACTTGGCTAATGTTTTACATTAAAGTGCTTTTTAATTGTGAAATATTTCAGGCTTGCTCATGTTTACATATGATAAACAGCAAGTAAAACCTGGGAAAATGCCCAGCATGGTGGTCCACTCTGGGAGGCAGAGGCAGGCAGATCTCTCTTGAGTTCGAGGTCAGCCTGGTCTACATTGTGAGTCCAGGGCAGCCAAGGCTCCACAGAGAAACCCTGTCTCTAAAAATCCAAAAACAAAAAACAAAAACAAGCAAACAAACAAAAACCAAAAAAAAAAAAAAAAAACAAAACTGGGAAAGTTCTAAAGCCTGCGGATGTGACCTGTGGAAAACCCAGCTGGTTATGACAGCAGAGTAACACACTGGTGGGGAGCACTCACTTTCAGGCTCAAAGCCTTAGAGTTAGGCTGAGCAGGGATGTTCATTTTTGCTCAAATGACTGAGGTAGAAGGTGAAAGTGAAATGAGCCAGGGGCAGGAGAGGTCAATGGTGAAGGGAGGCACACAGACCTGGAAAAGGGCTGCCCAGGAAAGAAGCTAAGGGGCACCTGACTGTCTTCCCGGGCTGGCACTCAATGACTTACCTTCGGCGCAGATCCTCTGCCACCGCCGCCCGGCAGCTGAACAGGTAGGCTCGGAGTGATTTCAACCGCTGCCGCAGCCGCACCACAGTGGCCAGCGGCTCGGCATGCAGGTACAGCATGGGGTTCTCCTGCTGGATGTCGATCAGGGGCTCTTCGTACACATACTCCAGGAACTCCTTAGCCTGCTTGGACACCTGCAAAACAAACTGTGACTCTCAGCGCTGGTGAATCACCCAGCTTTCTGTACCTGCCCGCTCTGCCTGGCAGCACTGTACACTGCTAAGTGAAAAGGCCCACAGGGGAGCTAAGCGCCCTTCCAGACGCTCGGCTGGCCTCCTCAACTCCACAGCTGTGTTAGTAATTGCATAAGCCCGCACCTGTGATGGCGGAGAACCCCCACAGAGGCAGCATACCGGTGTCACGTTTCTGTTTGGTTTTACATATCCTACGTTTGTGAACTAACATGTGACCAAGGCAGAAAACTTGACGAAGGGTATTCGAACGCTTCAATGTTCAAATTCCTGTAGCTCTGTAATTATTTCAAGCAATGTGCGGGGGTGGGGGTGTGTGTGACTCATAGTCTTTAAAAAAAATGCATAAATATACGTGCACTCAGGTATATTTTTAAAACAGAAAACTATACGGATTGTGAAATATTGAAAGAAACATTAAAACAATAAATGGGTACCCTCAAGAAAAGGAAAAAAGGCAGGAGGAAGGAAATTACATAAAAAGTAAATTAAATAGAAGCCGCTCGGAAAGGAGAGGGCGTTGGTGGTGCCTGGGAGTGGGGTCTACTGTTGTCAATATGTGTGTCCACCCGTTGTTCTAGGTAAAGGTGAGCAGTGCACTGGACACGCACTGTGCCGGAGAAAGAGAGAAAGCTCAGTACCGAGCACACTAGCTCCTGTGGTGACTGGACTCTCTCCACGCCGGTCTGCAGAAATTCGACGTAAGCTGCCCAGTGATCTACAGAGTTGACTCAGCCTTTTTTATGGAAGGTAAACCTCTCCGCAAGTTCCCACTAATCCTCTCCAGGGGCAAGGCTGGGATCCCGGACTGAAATAAACAACTTGGTTCATTTAAAAGAAAACTGAAAATCCACTATGCTTCACATTACACAGCAGAAGCTTATTAATTAAGAAAGAGAGGACAAGCCCCACCCTCAAGGGGCTATATAGTAGAAAAAATCGACTCAAAACATAAACCACATGCAGCCTGCCATACTAGAGCCATGAGGGGAGGGGGGGTGTCTTACAGGCAGGCTTTTGGGGAAGGGACAAGGAGCCAGGTGGGCCTGCTGGAGCAAGCCACACTGGCTCTAGGGCTGGGATTACAAGTGAAGTCAATTTGATGGACAGAGTGGAGAGGGAAAGTATGAGGAGGGAACAATAGACTGACAAAAAAAAAATCACAAAGTCCTTCAGCAGATTATTAGATGTAAGGCTATTATGCACAAAGTTCAGCAGCACCATCTTAAACTGGAAGACACATCTAAGTTTACACTTCTTAAAGGGTTACAAAAGTACATCATTTCTTAAAGTATGCATGCGTATGTGTGTGTGAATGTTTGTGTATATGTGTGGTGTGTATGTGGTGTTTGAGTATTTGTGTTGGTGTGTATGTTGGTGTGAGAGTGTGTGCATAGGTGTGGATATGTGGATGTGTGGTATGAGATGTGTGTATATGTGGTATATGTGTGTATGTTTCTGTGTGTCTGTGTATTTATAAGCAATCATTTCTGAGACAGCTGTTGTGTGGATTGACCTTATGATGTCATGCAGAGAGAGACAAAGTCAAAGGAGCTTAAAAGACTGAAAATCCAGGTTACAAAGCAGCTCCCAGAATTGGCTAAGACCTTTAGCTGCTTTACCAGACCATAAACAAGAAGGTACGAGAGTACAGTAGCCTCACTCCCATCTGTGACGCAAAGACGTCACAGCAGCCAAACAGCAGAGCCATCCAGCCTTCTGTGAAGAATAAAGCAGCCATGGCCCTGTCCTCAAGCCCCTCCCAGCTTCAGCTCCACATAGAAACACAAAACTGGGTTATGTGTTGTATTTACTGTGTTTAACTATCTGCTGCACTTAAATATTTCGATGAGGAAAAAAGCCTGATGGTGTTCAGGAAAGTGAAGTACAATCCACTTGAAACTGTTGCTTAAAAATGATGTATTGTACAATTCAATTAGTCTTCCTGGGTGTACAGAACAGTGTTTATACTGAGTCAGGGCCCTGCTGAATTAGGTTAACAATGCTACCTTTTAGTAGGTGAACAGAAGGACAAAGGGCACTGGCCAGTCTCCCAGGCCTTAAAAGGCTTCTCTCTTCAGGTGCTACTTAAGCCCAAAAGCAAAAGGGAAAAAAAAGTCTTTTACAGAGACAGTAAAAGCAGGGCACTAATAGGACAGCAGCTACTGACAGCAGCATTCATAAACTAAAACAAAAGAAAAGAAAAACAGAGCTGGCTTCAGTAACGTCCCAACTTATTAACGAGCCTTCCTCCCACAGAGCACGTCATTGCCGAGGCTGCCTGGGTGAGTGGACATCCCTGGTTGCTACAGCCATTTGTGGCAACAAGGCTGAACTCATGGTCTGTCTTCAAAGACCAGATTCCTTTGATTCCACTCCATTCACAAACACTAGTGAGGTAGTTTTTAGAAAAACTTGCAATTTGGCATGAAATAAATGCTAGTTTTGCAAGGCTGAGCTTTACAATCCCCTTCTGATTCCCTGAGTTCTCAAAAGTCCCCTCCCTCTGATGATAACATGATTTAATACACACACTCCACTAACATTAAAAATCACTTTCCCAAAAAGAAAGCTTTTAAATGAATATTAGCCTAAGGAAGAAGCTATACTCTTGTTAACTAACCTAAGAAGTCAACGGTACTCTTGGGTTGAAAGTTTCCTTCCTGCTAATCTAAAGATGGCACAAGTCACGTGGTAACACCATGTATGTTCCAATAAATAGCTGAGCTACTGTCCTTCTTGCAAACCAAATTATGAAAAACAAAAATGCCAGAGTGCTATTTTATTTTATTTATTGTTCTTTGACTGTGTGGATGTGCATGATTGGTGACGTGGGGGCAACATCTTCATGTCACGTTTCACCTGTGAAGGTCATAGGATAACTTTCAGGACTGGATTCTCTCCTTCCGCTGATGGTTCTGGAGAATATGCTATATGCTATGTACTAGCCTAGACTGGCCTGGAGCACTGGGATTAGAGCTTCATTGGCCTCATTGCCCATGTAATAAACAAGCAGAATAGTTTATGCCAGAGGAACTCAGCATCATAATTGTGCTTGTGTTTTGGTGTGTGAACTGACTCTGTCTTTACAGCCCTGCAGTCTGCATGACTTATGAGGATAGAAGCCCAAATAGAAACATGACTTCCTCTTCACAGTAAGGAGAATTAGGGAAGACAGCACAATCACGCTGAAATTAGTTAGAAACTAATGATAACCACATCTGTGACTGTGCGCATGCATTTACAACTAAGCACATGCAATCTGAACACTAAGTGTAAGTGCTCAGATTTGAACAAAGCGTGTGCTTTGTCACAATGGTAACAACTACCTCTTAGTTACAGAACTGTTGGGTGTTTCTCAGGTTTACATAATCCTAGAGAGGACTTGGGAGGACTGTTGTAGCACGTTCACCCACAAAACTGCTCTGAGTAAAGGAGTAATAGAAAAAAGAAATAGTCAACCAGAGAAAATGACACAGTGGCGCTAAGGACCTTGTTTTGTTTTGTTTGTTTGCTTGCTTTTTAAGATTATTTATTTATTTATTTATTTATTTATTTCATATAGATCAAAAGAGGGCACCAGATCTCATCATAGATGGTTGTGAGCCACCATGTGGTTGCTGGGAATTGAATTCAGGACCTCTGAAAGAGCAGCCAGTGCTCTTAACTACTGAGCCATCTCTCCAGCCCCCCCTGTTTTTATTAAAGGAAGAAAAGGCCAAAGAAAACACATGAGGACATGATCTTAGCATGACAAGGAAAGGAAAACATAATCTAGTTGATTTTTTTTCTCAATCTACGTTCCCAGGATTACAAGTCCCATAGAGAAGATTTTCTCGGTGTTAGGAATATAAAGGGGCTGCATAGCACTTTCTTGGTGATTCAAAATGAAACATGTTCTCATATTCAAACTCTGAGACACTTGGTAGTAGAGAAAACCTAGTTGGGTTGGGTTAAGAATGTAGCTCAGTGGTAATGACAAGGAAGATGAGGAATGGGTGTGTGTGTGTGTGTGTGTGTGTGTGTGTGTGTGTGTGTGTGTGTATGTGTAGGAATAGAAAGAGAAGAGGAAGAAGAAGGATCACCTGCTCAACCCATCTACTTCTCAAGTCTACTTGAGTACAGACAGGGCAGTTTTGTGTGGTTCCAGCTCTGCTGTGAGCAGAAGAATGGGAGAAAGGCTAGTCTATGCCTCACTCATCAACTGGAAACAGAACATCCTTCTCTAACTCCACTGTCCTCTTTACAAGCTGTAAACTCTTTCTGATGCTCATCAGGATGGCCTGCTGGTGGCCTTCCAACAGAGCCCTACTAACAAGTGTCAAACGTGTCAGTATTTCACAAAATCCACTTTGAAAAACAACAAATTAACCCATTTTCTGTGTTTAATCAAGCCCAGAGACCCCCAAATGACTTATTTATGGTCATGTCATGACAGAGTGGAGCCAGGACTCAGAACTATGGATACCCTGCTCTGTGCTCAGCAGTCTGCAGTCACAGTTCCTTCAGTTTTTAATTACTCTGTCATAACTTATCTGCTCACTGCTCTATAAAAGAAGTGCTCCCTGTTCCTCCTCCATCTTTCTTTCCTGTCAGAAGGCAGGTAGGCTGCAAACAGAATCAGACTATAATACAATTAGGCAGCACTTGCATGTAGGCTCATATCTGAGTTTAAGTCTAAAACAATGATGAACAGGCATAAGTATTTCATATCCAAAGTCATTTTTGTACTTATAAATTTATTCGTTTAATGTTTTGACTCCTCCACTAAAATAAAAGGATTCATAAGGGCAGGAACTACATTCCCTTTCAGCCACACACTTTTATTTCAGATACAATTTAACAGTTTGGTTTTATTTCTAAGTTCATTACACATTTAGAGGCAATAATGAAGAAAGAGGAAAGGCAGCTAGAGGCAATAGGACTTGTCTTGAATACCTCTCAAGATGGAGAGATAGGCTTGTGTAACATGGAAAACCCCTGGCTAAATGGAATGTGAATATTCAGGCTAGGACACACAAAACATTTTTTTAAAGTACAACTATGGTGAAAAGGTAAGAAAGTTAGTGTTTTGAATCCTGCCTGATTGGTTTGAATACAGAGCAGGGAAGTTACCTTCAAAGAGAATTTCATCAGAAAATAGCTACAGAATTTAAGAGTAGGGTTAACTCCTTCTCAACCATGGAGCCCAGTTCAATCTGTAGCACAGACACCAGGAATGAATGCAATCCTACTTTTGAAAGTAATCATGATTATTAATACTCCAGAGGGCAGCCAGGAAATGCTTAGGATGACAATTTCATTCTGTTCTACAAAGCCATTTTTTTTTCAACGGGTAGTCAGGCAGTCACGTACTTGCTATTAAGGAAGTAGGCAGATCTAACAGAATGATGTCTGGGTTTAGAAACTGATAGGTCTAAATTGATCCTCACAATTAGGAGCATTAAGCTAATTCCTGGTATCTGAGCAAAAACAGGCAGACGCTGGACTAAATGGAATATAGTTCCTCAATGCCAGTGACAGATGATCTTGATAAAATCAGCTGGCTGTGTTCCTGCAGTAAAATTGTCCCTGGTCCACTGAGAATGTGGGAAGCAGAGATCTGACTCCTCATGTGCATCATGAATGAAGTGAGTGTACCTAATACATATCTTCAATTAGCTACCTATTCCCTCAAATCAAGTCTAGTTATTTAAGGACCACCGCAACATGTTCAGTACCAGCTTCTGTACCAGCTAGACTGGTGGCTTCTGTAGTCTTCAAAGCTCACTGTGAACAGAGTCATGCTTTCAGGAACCATGCCTGTCTTAGCCATTTGCTGTCAGGGCCTCCTTTTTGCTTCTGCACCACTGACTGATATGCATTCTCCTGGCAGGTGTCAGCAGCCTCAGCTCTCGGCAGAACACAGGGCCAGGACTACCTCACTCACTTGCTCGGTGTTAGCTGTCAAAGCTCTGCTCCAAGCACATTAGTCTAAAGTGAATTCAACCAGCCTGCCTCCGTAAATATGTTTTTATCTCATACACACATGAATAGTGTATTTATAGCCTATATTGGGAGTGTCAAGTACAAGATGCAGAAGGAGGCCATGATAACTGTCTAGAGAGGAAGGAAGGAATTAGGGGAGGAAATACAGTTCAAAGTCAGGTTTCAGGATTTGCTGGGCTAAGGTGAGACCCATGAGAAAGCCAAGAGGTGTGAAACAGGCTGGCAGGATAGGGATTAGAAAGAATTGGTGTGATTTTAATGAAGAAACTAGTGGGGATGGGTGTGGACGAAGGAGCCAGAGAGGTGGGCAGGAACTAGAACTCATGAAGGGAACTGTGTTTACTCTGGAGACAAGTATGATGAGGTCCGTCCCAAACTGAGCACTTACAATACACTGGATACTGCGCTAGGTCCTTCTGTGACCCATTCAAGAACCCTGTGGCCTTGTGGCATACGTGCTATTATTATCTCTATTGTAAGATGAAATAGTAAGACATGGACCAAAATTCATTGAGGGAACATTAGGACAAGAGAAGTATATTGGAGGGAAAGAACCACCATTTGAAGGCTGCTGACCTCAGTTCTGCTGTGTGACTGCTGCTAAAGCTATGTGTGTGGTATGGCTGAGAGCATGACCTCAAGTGAAAATTAAGTCTTGGTTCTTGTGTGGCCAGGACACCTGTGGTAAAGGGAATATTCTAGGATGTCTCATATGTCTGGCAGTGGAGACTGTGGGACCATTCACATGAATGTCTACATATGACTGTGAATATTAACATCTGTAATTGCAGGTAGTATGCATTTGGTGAGTGTGCCGAGTCTGAGGTGCCCATGGAATAGGCTTCACTCTCAGTTATTAGGCAGCCATGCCTGCTTAGTCCTCAAATCAGAGGATGGAATCCCCGAGAGAGCGCAAATCACTAACTATTTTGTTTTTCTTCAATAAGCTACATACAACTCTCAACTATAAATGTGTGAGTGACCAAAAGCACACACTTATTTGGCAGGAACTGTGCGCTGGCACCATTCTAGTTTCTTTCTGTGTTTTAGCCACTCAACCAGTAGTGACTCCTTTAAGGTAACAGCATCCTCATCTTACAAACAAGAAAACTAAAACACTTGAGAGTCTAAATAACTGAGTAACCAAATAACCAGGTCACACACACATCAGTAAGGGACAAAGTCAAGACTTGAACCTAGGGAGGCTAGACTCATTTTATATATTAGAAAACTGAGACTTGGGAAAGTTCAAGGAATTTGTCTTTCACTAACCAAGCACTCTAGAAGGTGTTGAGGTAAGCTTTGGACAGATGTCTAATTAACATCAATCCACTAGAGTTGGTTAAAACCATGATGGGGAAAGAGGAGCTGTGGTTGTCAGAGGAACAAGATGGCTCCTTGTGGAAGGACAGTGAGGACTATGTGGCTAGAGAGAAGCCTCAGGTGAGGTGATAGAACTATTTCCTGATCATCTGACTTAACCTATTAGCAGGAGAAAGCTTCCAGAGTAACCCACATGGAAATTTAATCCCTGTACATGAGACATATTGACCAAAGAACCTGATCAAGCCCACTGGTGCAAATGAAAGAGCTTCCATGAGCTTCAAATACATCCCATGCTCTCAGGCTCCTCGCCTCTCATTCCAAGGTTCAAGTACTGGCCAACTCCCCTGCTGTCTATAGGAGGCCATTCTTGCTCTCTTGGCTTCATTATTCCAGCCTCTCTCCTCTCTCCTGGGGAGTTCACATCAGTATAAAAAAAAAAAAAAATACACGCTGTTATTTTTTTTTCTATTAAAACAAAAGTCAAGCCTAACTTGACCCTGCTTCTCTGAGTTACTCCCCTACCTGTCTTCTTCCCTTTTGAGCAAAATGTCTCCTATTCTTGTCATTTCTTTCTTTCTTCCTATTCTGTGTTGAGCCCACTCCAGTCAAGCCTCTGTTCCTGCCTTTCCATTCAGACTGCTCTCATTAGGGTCACTAATTACCTCCACATGACTAAAGCCAATGGTCCGTTCTCAGGGCGCATCTTAGTTGACCTATCAGCATCTGTCACAGTTCATCTGGAAACACTTTCTTCACATGGCTTGTCAGGCAGCCTGGGCTCCTTCTACCTCACTGCTCATCATTCCTGGTCTCCAGACACCCTTTGCTGCCCTCTGCTCTCTACACTCTTATGTTGGGATGACCCAACATGTCATGTTCCTCCTCCCCTGCAGACTTGCATTTTTACAACCAACAAATGTGCTATCATACTCCTTGGGTGTCTTCCTTGCGTGCTAGTCATTACTGTGCAAAGCTCTTAGCCTATCCCAACATTTCTCATTAGTTTCCATTCTTTAACAAACAGGAATCTCATATATGCCTGAGGATGACTAACTGCACCGTCCCTTCTCGTTAGATAGCTTCTCATAATATTCTAGTTCCAGGCTGAGAGTGCTTCAAGACTGGCCTCCACCTGAACCAGAGTGCTATTTGAGCACAAGAAACACTTTGGGCCACACATGCCTTCTCCAGAGATCATAGGCATGCTTATAAAAAGTCAGTATCCCCACTCTGTGTACAATCCTCTTAGCGCCTATAGTCAATTATCAAGGCCTGGAGGTAAAAACTTTCCTATCTTACACAGACAGATAGATCAAAAGATATACATATATAAAATTAAGAAATTAATAAGAATCATAATCAAAAAGCTCTTAAAGAGTGAGATCTGTAAAAAGCATTAGATGAAGTCTAGTGGCACAACTGGGATGTATGTATCAGCCCAACCCTTGGGAGTTAGAGACAAGAGGGATTGCAATTTTGGGGCCAGACTATGCTACAAAGTGAGACCCTGGTTTGTTTGATTTTTTGTTTTGTTTTGTTTTGGTTTTGGTTTTGTTTTGTTTTGTTTTTTTGAGACAGGGTTTCTCTGTGTAGCCTTGGCTGTCTTAGACTTGCTTTGTAGACCAGGCTGGCCTCAAACTCACAGAGATCCACCTGCCTCTGCCTCCCTGAGTGCTGCGATTACAAGTGTGCGCCATGTGCCCAGCTTTGTTTTTTTCTTTTTGTTTGTTTGATTTTACAAGCTAGTTTGTCTCAATCAGTTTATAGTTAGCTTTATAAGCCACCCGACCATATATGAACACCTGCTACTATTAAGTGCATCCAAGGTTGGCACGTACCTTGTATTTGGAAGTGTCCCAGTTGTGAACTATTCGTGCTGGGATGAGAAAGCTGTCGTCCACGTGGCAGCTGCTGCAGTAGTACCACCCACTGTAATTGCACACCTTGGCCTTGCCATTAGACAGGCCAATAGATCGCTGGCACCCTGTTCAAGGCAAAAGATAGACTATGATTGCTGCTGGACTTTGAACAACACAGAACAGGCTACACAGCCCTTAACTTCAATGAAGAGAAGCTGCAGAGAACACATAAACCAATGTGTCCCCTCCTTCCTAGCCTGAGTCTCAACCTACTCACCTCCCAAGGGGCAGACACTGTGTTACCTAACTAGACTCTTGTCTCTGGCCTCCTCTGATTCTATTTCTTCTGTACATAGCTACCAGAGATCAGTTTCTCGTCAACTCTACCTTTATTTCCTCACTGTCTTTCTCAGAAACTAATTTATACTACATACATGGCTGGGAGCTTTGATACAGGTTTGTTTGGCTTACACAACATTTCTGAGAAGAGATCATTTTTTACTGATGAAAAAATAGAGCCAGGCATAGTGGTCTACTAGTACCAGAACCTGAAGCAAAGATCTTGAGTTGGGCAATTTAAAAATTCCAGAGTTGGGCAACTTAGCAAGCCCCTGTCTCAAAGAAACAAAAGAGCTTGGGATATAGCTCTT
Source organism: Psammomys obesus (assembly GCF_907164565.1). Lineage (NCBI taxonomy): Eukaryota > Metazoa > Chordata > Mammalia > Rodentia > Muridae > Psammomys > Psammomys obesus. Next base: position 25,970,594 of record NW_026593286.1, on the reverse strand, counting down.
GGTGGAGTACTTGCATAGCATAAGAGAAGCCCTGAGGTCAACCCTCAGCACTACATAAAACTGTGATATGCTGGCACTTGCATCTGGGGCATTTCAAAGACAAAGGAAAGAGGATCAGAAGTTAAAGGTCATTTTGGCTCTATATCAAATTCCAGGCTAGCTTGGATGACATGATACCTTTTCCACAAAAAGAAAATCAAAACTAAACCAAAACAAAAATATCAAGAAAAGGAAAGAAGTTAGGGATGGAAAGAGGAAGGTTTTTCATTGTTAAATATGTTGTGTGAGATCACTCAGCAAAGAAAAGGTAGAGTTTAGATTTGGTTGTAAGCCTGCCTAGTGATGAAATGATCACCCAAATCGGACACATGGCATTTCTTGAAAAAAATCAGCGTAAAGAGTTTGGCATTTGGCTGGCCCCATCTCACCTTTACAGCTTTCCTTTGTATGCTCGTCCTGTTTAATCCAAGAACACTACACATAATACCCAGGTAGGCAGGTGCTCAGTGCACCCTCACTCACAGCAGACACATCAGTGCTTGCTGCCTCAACAATTCATGCCCACTATCAAGACTACTGGCAGCTGGTGGGTGACTCTTCATGCCCGTTTCTTATCCCGGAAGTCTCATGATTCTGTGAGCACTATTCAGGGACTATCTGGGGACCTGGCAACAACCGTGGCCCTGTCCCAAAGAGGCTGTGCTTTCTTACTCAAGCGGAACTACCTTCTACTGATACTTACGGAAACCCTGTCACAAACATCCTGTTCCTGGAAGCGCCAGCAAAATTGATGAACACTATTCAAATAGCATCACTATTCTGACCTGTCTTTTTAACAGCTTTCACTATAGAGCTTCTTCCTTGTGGCATTCCTCATGATTGGGTACCAGAAATACATAAATTAAAGAGATCTGATGTAAGTATCTAATTACTCTTAATGATGATGACAATGATGATGGTGATGATGGTAACAACGATTAATGATGTGGTAATTACTGTTATAACCCATTTCCATTACAAGAGGCTCAAAAAACATTTACTTATTAATACGAACTGCCTACCTACAAAGACACACATAAACTGTGAAAATACCACACCACCTAACAGTCTCTATCACAGATAAAATGGCATTATAACCACTCCATTTCACAGTACATCCTCTGCATGGAGAATTATATCCTCTTGTTCTTAAAAACAGAGGGGACTATATCAAATACATATGTTAGGGGTACACTCCAATAACTAGCTATTCCCATGATTCTTAAAATTTCTTAACTTTCTTAACTATTGGGTAGCAACAAAATTATTATGAGCCTGCTTTTGAGGCTAGCTGAGGAACGAGAAACAATGTGCAGACAAGAAGGACCATGGGAGCTTCTGTTTGAGGGAGAAGATGTTGTCACTATCCCGGGTGGTAAGTGCTGGGATGCTGCTTGCTGCACTCACAGACTGTGACTCACTTGGTACTTACACGTGCCTTCTTGAACTGTGGTTCCTTTTTATGGGCCTCTCCAGCCAGGCAGACCATAAACTTCTCAGATATACTTTTTTTATCCTCAACCCTTAACACAGAGTTTAACACATGGTAGACAACCAATAAATGTTTGTGTCGAAGCATGATAAACTAGGAGCCCTCTGGCACACACAATACATACACTCATATATATAAAAAACAGAAATTAGTTATCTCAAAATTCTCTGAACCTGGTTGCCTGCCTCTTCAAACAGCCTGCTTTCATTCCATTCCTACAACATGTTGCCCATTCTAAAGCCTATACGCTAAAAGTGTTTACTGTGAGCAGCAGACAGACTCAAGAGGGACCGGACACATCCAAGCCCTGAGGACATTACTATTTCTGATAATTAATGGATAATCAAACAGAGTTAACACAGAAATGACATAGAATAGTGTCAGAGCATGATCCAAGAATGAAGTTGTGTCGGGAGAATTCCGAGTGCCTGTGAGAAAACTCCAAGAGACCAAGACTTCAGTTTCTTCAAGAACATGGAATTGTTCTTGGAATGTATTTTTATGTTCCTCCCAGGGGTAGCAGATAGGAGTGAGTTTACTTCAATTACACTACAACTGGCTATTGTTATTTGTTTATATGCCTCTGTGGAAAACCATGTTTCTGTCATGTGCTGTTTGTCAGCCACGTGTGGTTTGCCCTTGTGATTGTATACTTTAACTCATGTGACTCCTCTTAACTCCCAGAGCATAAACAGTCTGATGCTCTGAATAAAGTTGGCTACTGCAAGAGAATTTTGTCTGCCTCATTTATCACGGACCATTCTCCCAGGTCCCACTGCCTTCAGAGCAGTAAAAAGAACAGAACTCAGTCCCTCCTAATGGATCAGAGGTGACTGTGGTCGTGCAGACATTCAGTCAGGATCATCACTATAGCCAAGTTCTCATCATAAGATACATCACCATAGCCAAATTCTCACCATAAGAAAATTAATTAGGTAAGTTTGGTTTTTTGATTGTTTGGTGTATAATAAATAGCAGTAAGCGTCTTCTGGTACTAATGATTCTAATGGGCTTACCGTTCTATAATTTAATGACTTTAATATGATGTAATGTTCTATAACGTATATAGGCAACATTTTAAAATACAAATAAGCATATAGAAATATGGATAAGAAAGCATATAGCACACAGGTCCTAAGTGGGTGTTTGACTACATGTGCCACTGAGACAAGCTGAACATTCTCAGAGCTTTGCACAGGTTTCTGGGCTTACAGATGGGGAGGAGGAGGGACAGGAGTCCACAGCTAAGGCTCTTTGGGGTTTTAGTTTACACATGGACGGCACTATGTAACTCTTTCCTCTGTTCCTTGAGTGTCTTCACTACTTTATGTGGAAACATGCTGTCCACTCAGTTCTTAGGCTGTTTTGGACCTGTCTGCATGCCTGAGACTACTCTGGTGTGGTGTACAAAGAAGTGCTAATCCACAGTCAGGAAGCTTGGGTTCCTCTTGTCCCATGCTGTGAACCTGATCCAATCTCTCAGCTAGCTTCCTCATTATAAAATAAACAGGATAGCTAAGATTGGTAGACAGTCAAATTCAGTGTGCACCCAAGTTTTCTAGTGGTTTGTGGCAAAAGTAGAGGCCTCCCCAAAACAATTCTGCTTCTGTGAGATGGAGTAGGGACCAGAAATGCTTATTTCTCACGAGCATCTTCCCCTATTCCTCACCAGCAGCTCTGAGGGGTAGAGGCAGGGACTAGTCTCCTGGTTTCTCAGAGACCTCTAAGGTCCCTCCAAGCTCTAAATGCCCGTTAGAAGACATGCAGACTGCTCTGAGAAAAATCATGATCTGTCATACGCCTTCCCAGACCAACAGTTTCGTTTCTCAGTCAATTTCTAAACATCAGCTATGGAAAACAACCCTGAGCTCAGTCTACAAGTGTTTACTCCCCATACTATGGATGGAATGGAGGACTCATGCATGCTCTGTAAGAGCTCTACCACCAGCTATACCCAGAGCATTCTCAATACTTCTGGGAAGCCTCCTAGTCAACTGAGAAAGAATTAAAGCTTTTTAACACTGAATCCAATGCACTTGCCTTTGAAAGAGCACAGGGTGGTCCGGAGGAAGATGAGAGGCTACTGACCTGATAGACTCATTGTCTTCAAACAGCACCTATCATCTTTTTCAAGAAGGAGACCCTGCTCTGTTGATTGACAGTGAGATTTCCTTTGCTATCATATTGTAGGTCATGGACCAAAAGCATCTGAAGCAATGCTCCACAAACAGGCACAATCTGGGATTTTAATTCATCATTGTGAGGTTTTCAACAGAGTAAAGTGTGCTTTCTTGAAAATGACTGTTAAACATTTTTTTCAGGAGTGCCAAAAGTGGACTCTGAAAAGCAACATTATGGAGGAAAATAAGAGCTGCAAAGTAGACAGACAATAATTAATTGAAATAACTAATTAGGGCTTATTTACACATATTTTTATGTACTTTCAAACAGATTTTCAATAACATTTCTACATTCAAGGGCATTTGTGGAAGGGGACACTCTACATGTTAGATCAAAGCAAATGCATTCTCCCAGGTTCTTTTTGAAACTTTTCAAAGTGTTCAATTCATAAGAACAAATAACTATCTCACAAGAGAACTCACTGGCCTTTTTTTTCTTCTTCCCACCCCACTTCACATCTTTAATGAACACAAGCTCTGAAGAGCTTAGCTTCCCCTCTGATACACTTTTGGAAACAAATGTCTCCATTTACCCAGAACCCTGTTTGCTGCATGTACAGTCCATTTCCCAAACCGCCTTCACTAAGTCATCCAAAGAGTCTAAGGCTTGGAACAGAAATTCTGGAGAAATTTTCCACAAAGCACAATCTTTCTTCTCACAAATGCACCTACTTAGCTTGGCTGGCTGCAGTGTGGTGTTACTGATGCTGAGGTCTTGAATAGGGGCCAATAGCCTTCTCCTTGCTTAATAGCTGTCAACTTCTGCTGCATACCCCAAACCAAGGAACCCAGAGGCCCAACAGGGAAGGACAAGAGCTAAGGCTGGGTCCATCCCTATGTCACCGAGGAAGTGCCAGGTACTCCAAGCTGCTTTTCATCGTATAATGTGAGCTTTCATACACTTCCATGAGGTCAAGCCAGAATTTTGCTTTGTATTTGGCAGGAAGAGATGCTCTGAAGAATTTAAAAAAAAAAAAAAAAAAAAAAAAAACAAAGAAAAGAAGAGAACAAAGTGCCTTTGCAGAAAGGAAAGAGAAAAAGCCTGATGTACACTATAATCCTAGCACTTGGAATAAGGAAGCAGAAGGATCAGGAGTCCAAGGCTAACCTAGGCTATCTTTTAGAGACCCTATCTTCTAAAAAAAAATGAGGGGAGGAATGAGACAAAGAGTTTTAGGTAACAAATTTTCACTTGTTCTGTAAAAACATGAAAAATAAAATAAAGCCTAGCTAAAACATCATGGTGTCTGTAATCCCAACACTCTAGTGGCTGAAGCAAGAGTCACATGTGAGTATATACAGGGAGACCCAGTCCTTCAAGGGGGTGGGGAGAGAAAGCGGAAAGCAGAAGGGAAACTTGTCATAGCCTCCTTTGCCAACGGCACAGGACAGGATGAAGTGTCCACAGCTAAACTGAGGCCTGGGACTTCCCTCCTTTCTGCCATCCAGTGTCCTGAGAGAGGGCACTGACTCGTCACAGATGAGCACCATGTAAAATGCTGCTCTATGCTGCTCCAAGGCCTGGCCTTTGAATAGGTTTGGACTCTTGAGACTATTTTTTTCCCAAATGAAGTAGAGCTCCAATGACTTGGTATTTTATAAGCATTAGGGATGTTGAAGATGGATGGTGTGGTTCTGTGGTTGAGCATTTGGTTAGAATGTATGAAGGTCCTGGATTTTGACACCACTTCCCTACCCCAAGTGCTGAAAAAAAAGTCAAAAATTGGGAGTGAGACCAATTTTTTGGTCTCAAACAGTTTGGCTTCCATAGCTTGTTGTCTGTAACCATGTACTAGTTAAAGGGTCAGTGTTAAGTCAGGCATGTAGTGGTGTACACCTTTTAATACCAGCACTTGGGAGGCAGAGGCAAGCAGCTCTCTGTGAGTTTGAGGTCAACCTGGTCTACTGAGTTCCTGGACAGCCAGAGCTACATAAAAAGACCCTGTCAAAAAAATGAATAATCTATCCCAGGAGCAGAAAGACACACACGGTATATACTCACTTATAAATGGATGCTAGACCTATAAGATAGGATAAACATACTAAAATCTGTACACCTAAAGAAGCTAAACAAGAAGAAGGTTCCGGGGTAAGTTGATCAATCCTCACTTAGAAAGACAAATGGGATGGACATGGGAAGTAGGAGAAAACAAGTAACAGGATAGAAGCCTACCACAGAGGGCCTCTGAAAGACTCTACCTAGCAGTGTATCAAAGTAGATGCGGAGACTCATAACCAAACCTTCAGCAAAGTGCAGGGAATCATACAATAAAAAGGGGAGTTAATATGACTGGGAGAGGACAGGAGCTCTACAAGGACAAAATACATAAGGGCACAGGTACCCTCTATGAGACTGTTTCTCCAACCAAGAACCATGTATGGTTCTAGAACCCCTGCTTGGGGGAGTAGCTACCATGTAGCCCATGGTAGCTCAGTAACCAATTGGTTTTCCCTAGTAAGGGGAACAGGAACTATTTCTGACATGAACTCAATGACTGGCTCCTTTACCTCCCTCCACCCCGCAAGGGAGGAACAGTCCTGCTAGGCCACAGAGGAGGACATGGCAGCCAGTCCTGAAGATACCTGATAACCTAGGGTCAGATGGAAGGGGAGGAGGACCTCCCCTAGCAATGGACTTGGAAAGGGGCAGGGAGGAGATGAGGGAGGGAGGGTGACATTGGGAGGGAATGAGGGAGGAGGCTACAGCTGGGATACAAAGTAAATAACCTGTGATTAATATAAAAATAATATAATATATAATATAAAAATTAAAATATATATTACACAATCTATTATTTATAAATATAAATTCATAAATTTATAATAATATATAATATAATATAATACAATACAGAATAATATAAAAATAATAATATAACATAAAATAAAAATTAATAATAAAAAATCAAACAAAAAATGAACAATCAAACAAATAACAAGCTACTGTTAAATATACACTTTAAAAAAAAAACTGCTATATTTAGCATAAATTGAATGTTCTGCTTTTCCAGCCTGGGATTAGCCCAAATATAGGTAGTGCTTAAGTGAAGGATTGCTTAATATAAGCACAAGCAATCTTTTCAGCATAGAGCTGGTATTAAATAAAGTTGATGTAAAACAAACATGTGCCCTTGTTTTGTATCCTGCACTGCAAAAAGGAACAGCACTTAGAGGCAGGAGTGGATACCCACCACACCTCAGCCCGCACGGTACAAATGAGGCCATAGAATTCTACTTGCAGAATAGAAAGGGTGCAGAAAATAAAGAAATCTGGAAACACCTACTTAGAAATCATTGACCCAACCTCTTTCCTGTCTCAGAAATCCAAATTACCTCTCAGTTTCTGGAATAAGACGGTAACCTATAAAGCAGAAGGTATCTACTAAATCATAGAGCAAGTTAATAGACTAAACATTTAGATGAAGATTATGGCATATAATATTGAGTTATGTACATTTTGTTTGTCATTGGACAAAGAGTATTCCTAAGCATCTCAAAACTGAAGCAAAAACGAGAACTCAATCTTGTGCCACCATAATTAATTACTAATATGAGGAGATAGTATGTGTTGCAGAGATTTGGTTGAAATTATCAACCCATTTTAGGATGCAAAAATTCAAAATTATGTTCTCCCTAAGGTTTTAAATACTCTGATAGTGAATTCTCTTCCCAGGGGATGAAAACTTCATGGTTGGTCCCAGAAAACAAAAGTATGCCAATAAATGAAAATCTCAATGCCAGGCATGGATTATCTCACTTCAAGTTACTAGCCAAAAGCCCCAGATGCCTCCAACACAACATAGGCTATTGCCAATGCCCTTGCCTGCTCACCATAATTAACTAGATGGTAAGATCCTGTAAATAAAGATATCATACACTTTGATTGCAGGAAATAGAAAGATAATCTGGACCTAACTAGAAAATTTCCTCCTTCTGAGTAGCTTTCATGGTTCCACAAGGAACTATGCAGGCTGGTATTTGTGTGTGTGTGTGTGTGTGTGTGTGTGTGTGTGTGTGTGTGTGTGTGTGTGTGT
>NW_026593286.1:25885961-25962839 GCF_907164565.1 Psammomys obesus | reverse complement strand
TGTGTGTGTGTGTGTGTGTGTGTGTGTGTGTGTGTGTGTGTGTGTGTTGGGGCGGGACTTCAGTGGTCTTACCCAGTGCTGGATCATGCATGCTACAATACTGATGTACCCACTGGAGTAACAGCGGCATGAATGTTATGACAGGGCTAATTACCCAACTTCTGATTGGATTTCAGGCATGCACCACAGGAGGAAATTGATGCTTGGCATTGATTACCTGGTCAACAATCTATGGTTGAGGAGGCCATGGGCCCTATGGAGAAACCTGTTATTGTTGTTTTGCTGGTTGTTCATGATGTCAATCTGCCTTCTAAATATTTGTTCATACCCACAGACTAGTGCTGTTCTCAACTTGGGTCAGAGAAACTTCTTTTCGCAGCGGACAACAGCTAGTATAAAGACGCGTAAACTGGTGAAAAAGCTAAAAATAAGTGTTGCTGAGTGTTCATTCCCTAAATGGAACATGTATATAATACCTTGCCACCAAGACTCAGGAAACATGACAAAGAGAATACAAGAGCCTGGGGGTGGGGAGAAGTGCTGTGAGACGCTGTCCTCTGGATGTGACGTGGCCACTGCGCTCCTGAGCTAACAGCAGCTGGGCTTCCACAGACAAGACCTGCACAGCATCAAGCCAGTCAACGTGCCAGAATGGATGGGGGAGGAGCTCAAAAAGCTTTCTGGCAGTTGATGGCTGCTTGCAAAAAAGAGAGTCAGTTTTCTTCATGGGTCTGGCTCTAGTAGTTGGTTCTGTACCCAACCATGGGTAGCATTAATGAACTGGACTCAGGTGACTTACAAAAGGAAGAAAGGAAGGAAGGGAGAAAAGGAGCAAGGGAGGAAGGAAGGGAAGAGAAGCGAGAAAAGGTAAAGGTAGGAGAGGGCTGTGTTGGAAGGGGGTCCAGGGAGAGAAGAAAAGGAGAATGAGTATGGGGAGGCTATGGTCAGGATACCTTACATGTATGTATGAAGTTGTCAATGAGTAATTGAAAAATATTTTAAAAAGAAAAAATGACCTCTATAGCTAGAAGGGGCGCTACACTCTACACATTTAAATACAATCCTAAAACATACTCACTAGTTGTTTCCAAATTTTTGCTGAAGTCACTTCTGTTTATTACAGAAAAATTTTTGTTTGGTGGGTTTCATTTTATGTTCATCTACAAATTTTACAGTGCTGAGATTATATATGGGAAAATGTCACTGCTTGTTGGCAAGAACTTGGCTCATAAAATTCTGCTATACAGTCTGAGGGTTGACACATGTTCAAAAACATAAATTAGGCTTGGAAGGAAACTGTCCCTATCATGGTTGACACACTTAGGTTAACTTGAGTTGGCACTTGCAGAATGGACTGCAGCTGTTGCTAGCGCGGCAATGTCCTTAAGAATATAACAGAAGTGAATAACTCCTCTGGGGGAAAATGGGTGTACCGAACCAAGGAATTTTCCTTTCAACACAGCAATGTGGCAAATGTTATGCTTGTAAAGTACTAGCACTGTGCCTAGATGCAGTGAGAGTTCTGTGCCCATTATATCTACAGGCAGAACAGTGACAGGTGAGGAGACTGGAACCAGCAGGCCGAAACTGTCAAGACAGAGGCTACCTACAAATCATCATTGCGTATTACCTGATTCTCTTGCAGAATTAAGGCAACCAAAAAAAAGGAAGTCATTGGATTTTTTTCCAGTCTGAGTAACACTAAAAATTTCAAGTATACTGTAAGCTGTTACGTAAGGCCTTTGTTTGGTTTTGGTTTTCTACTTGGGGAATGTTATTTGTTCTGAATATTTAAACGCTAAGTCAGTCTTGATGGGCAGCATTTTGGCTGTATTAATAGTACTAAAGGTACGGTACTTACCTAAAAAATGAAGGAAATTTCACATGTTAGATTACTGATGACTGAAAACATAAACTTATTAAATTTTACAGTATTCGTCCAAGCGTGTGGAATGTTGCTACTAAGATTTTAAGTCATGAGCTGGAGTGACGGCTCGGTACTTGGGAGCACTTGTTCTTGCAGGGGACGCAGGTTTGATTGCCAGCACACACAATGATTCACAACCATTCATAACTCCAGTTCCAGGGCAGCTGATACCCTCTTCTAACCACAACAGGCACCAAGAGCAAGAAGTGCACAAACATTCATGCAGATAACCACTACCATATAGAACTTAAAAATTTTTAATTTAATTTATTTTAAATTGTGTGAAATAAATTAGTAAGTACTAAGTCGATTCTAACTCATGTTGAGAAATGTCAGGATTTATTGGTCTTTCAGGTAAACAATGATTGAAAACCTAACGTCAATATTTAGTCAAAATTTATCTTGAAAGGCAATAAATCTTGATTTTTGCTAAGGCGAGTAAGCAAATAATGTGTGCTGTTCTAGAGAGTCTGATTGCTTTTCATCTAAGTGCCTGCCTTGAGTTGTAAACAGAATGATTTACATAAAGTTTTCACTTCCAAAAGACATGATTTTAAAAGAAACAAATGTTTAAGTTTTCTTACAAGATACTTCGCGATGGCAGCATTTATATTAGTGTAAGATAGGTTTCATAATAAAATATTATAATTCATCTTCTAGAGTACTTTTAACCAGTCCAAATGTAGTACTCTTTCCAATCCTGTTTTCCTCTTAAAGTTAATGACTTGACTTTCTCATTTTATTCTGTTTGTTGGATTTTAAGAGGGAAAAAGATCTTAGAAAAAGTCCTGTCAGTAAAGGCTTAAGTCAGGAACTAGAGCATGTTTGGAAATTACTGTACTCCAGTTACCCGAGAGACACTGTAAGTACAGGTGCTTAGAAAAGAGCTTGGAATGGTAAAGCCAAACCACAAGAGGCTGTCCTGGGGCAAGCTGATCTAACAGGGCAGAGGATCTGCTAGAGCTGTCTCAAGCAGGGGAGTGGTCTGAGCTTTGAGAGGATTCACTGCCAAGAAAAAAGTGAAAGGGGAGAGAACCAGTTGAGTCCTCATACCACTCTGAACTTGACTGGGTCTTGGCTCGGGACAGAAACAGGAGGGCTTACTGCCTGATATGAAGTACAGGCAAGGCTCTGTCAAAATGAGCATGGTGTTCTGAACCTGTGGCTGCTGCAGGAGTCAGAGGAGCAGGTAGTCTGAAGACAACATGATGCTGCCCTGGACAGGTGTCCACAAGAAAGCATTACCTGGGCCAACATGACGACACATCACCGCGGACACCCGCCACTGCACACGGAACAGTAAAATCAACAGGCTCTACACTCAGCCAACTCCATTGCTCCTGTGTTTCCCTTCCTCCCCTCCTTCCTTCCTTCCTTCCTTCCTTCTTGTTTTGTTTTTCAAGACAGGCTTTCTTTGTATAACCCTGGCTGTCTGTCCTAGAACGTGCTTTGTAGAGCAGGCTGGCCTCTAACTCACAGAGATCTGCCTGCCTCTGCCTTCTGAGTGCTAGGATTAAAGCTTTCGCCACCATAACCTGGCTATAAGCTTTACCCAAAGAAAATTATTCAAGCTATTTGGTAAAGGAAGTAGCATGGAAAAGAGGTCTTGTCCATGTTGCACCCTGTCTTCTAGAGAACTTACTTGTAACTTTGGGGCTTTTTCTTCTTCTTCACAAATGTATCCTTTTGGTGAATCACCCGTCCACTAAGGACTCGAAAACTACTTGAGGACTGCTGACCACAGGGGTTAACGCTCCTTTAGCACAGCTTAGCTCCTTCCACTGCTTCTCTTGTACTACTAAGCCTAAAGCCCTGTGATCCAGAACAGGAGGTCTGGAGTATGTAAAAGGCAAAGGCTGGGATGGGCTATTTAGCATTTACACACTGCAAGCTGCGGAAAGATGTGTATTAAGAAAAGAAGCGCCTTACTGGAGTGTTCCTCTGAAACACGGCTGAGCCTGAGGAAAGAAACAGTGACGCTTACACTGTCTCTAAACTCAACACCATGTAGCATTATTTTTCCTATTAAAGATATTATATTAAGATTTTTTTTTATCTTAATCACTCAGGTCTTCTAAAAGATCCCATGCTAAAACAAGTACCGGCTCAATTTACCTTAGTCCCAGCCCTGCTCCAAACACTTTCTCTTGCCAAGAATTCAATATATGCTCCAATTATGTTCTTTCAACAGCAGCTTTCCCTGGCATTTAATGTTCTGTTAAATCACCACTAGCACGCTGTGTGATTTCCTAGTCATAGCTCTATTATGATTGGTCTCAAAGGTCAACAACCTTTTAGCAGCTTAGAAGTTGATATTATCCTTTTGGTTTATCTGAAAAAAGAGCTGTCTCTACTCTGTTTCTGGACCTTATCTGTTCTTCCAGCTTGGATTTAGAAGTCTCTACATGCATTAGCCCCACTCAGTCTGTCGCTTAATCACACATAGTGTTGCGCCATGGTCCCCTCTGACTTCCCCTCACACCACTCCCTGTTCTTAACACATGCTTCCCCTCCCTTCTGTAGCATGAGGTCTCATCTCTTTGAACCTCACAGTATCTTTAAAACACAGCCTTCCTTCTTCTTCCCTGGCAGCACCTCTCAGAGTAATGCCTACTTGAGCTATTTCAGTAATGACAACAATTTGATAAAATTAAAGTCATGAGAGTGGACCCAAAGAGTACTAGGGACAGTCTCAAAATGGAAAAAGATGACTTTCATCAGGTTCCTATAAATCCATGCTTGGGTTTCATTTTCATCCTATACCAAATTCCATATGCCTTATGAGTTTTTGAGACTGTCTTGCTTGCTTCTTTCCTTTATTCCTTTGTTTTATGACTTCTAGCTTTTTCTGTTTCTCTTAAAAAGCATCTGTGACCCTGTCCAAAGCTAATCTTTTAACTGTTTTGTAATAGACAGGCTATGCTACAGCATGGTCTGGTGCTTTGTATTTGTTAATTATTTTGCTCCCCGAGGTCTGTTTGCTGTCTTTTACGAGCAGACTATCACGTACCCCAAGTAATGCTGTGTAACCTTGCCTCCAAAATTATCCAATTCACTAAATAAAAGGCCTGCAGCGGGGAGGGGCAAAGTGAGGTGGGCGTGGCCAAGTTTCAAGGGATTGGAGGACAGAAGGAGGGGGAGAGACAGATACTAGAGGAAAAGGAAGCAGGACTGCCAAAGGTTATCGTGGAGAGAACCAATAGCCAGGAGGAATTTACTCTAAGGATTGGCCATGTTGAAGAAAAGCAGCCCAGATGAAATGCACGTGCAAGTATTTATGTTATTTTGGATGGGACGTGGCCTGGACAGAAATGATTAGAGCAATCGTCATGAGATGTGGGGCTGGAAGGTAATGAGATAATTTAGGGGGTTAATATCTGCCCAGCCCCAAGTGAAATAAAGCTTATTGAAAATTCTATCAGGTGTCTATTTTTTTATTGATATGGTAGTGGGTTAATAGTAACTGCTGTAATAATTATAGCCTATTAATAAACCTTAATAGCCTTTTATTTTCTTCAACAAGGTTATTCGCATCCTTTTATTTAGACAGGGTAAGGCAAATTAAAAACTTCCTATATAAATAGAAATTCCTATTTTCTGGTCCTCACCTTGCCATTTGAAAGGAATTTCTTAGCAAAGTAATCCCTAATTCTCTCTCAGTCCCTCATCAGACCTCTTCACAGACGGAGAAATGAGGTATCAACTGATAAGTTTAGTTTTAAAATTTTTATACATCATTGTGTGATGGGGTGTGCATGGATAACTGTGTGGTTGTAGAGGTCAAAACAACTTTGGGGAACTGGTTGTCTCCTTCCACCATGACATGGGTTCTGGGGGTCAAATCCACATCACCAGACTTATGTGGCAAATGCCATTCCTTTGAGGTATCTCCCTAAAAGTGAGTTTAAAAGGATCCTAGCCTGCTCATTCTGACCTCAGACAGCAGGTATTCTGCCTACTCTACTGCAGTAAGAGGGTATTGTCTCAGGGATTCCAGCTGTGGACAGATGCATAAATAGATCTAAGATCATCTTTATGATATCTGAAATGAAAAGAAAGAGATATTGCTTATTACCTTGTAAAACTCCTTAAGGTTCATGGCTCAGACACAGAGCATCCACTCAAGGTAGGGGAAGAAAGAGAAAAACAAGTGGCGAATGCATGCTGGTGAGATTATTGGTAGAGTTAAGCTTAAGGAGATACGAGGAAACCTTTGGCACTATACGGAACCTTTTACCCATGCTAAAAGCCTTCATCCTAACAATGGATGAGAAACATCATTGTCTCAAAGGTGGCCATCACCAGGGAACCATCCCACCATTTCTGGGCAAAAATAGTGATGTACAATATTGTTGAATTAAGATATGTGGCTTTGGTTTGGCTAGAATTTTCTGATGTATGAACTGTATACAGAAAGAGCAGTTAGGACAGAGTGCTAGAGATGCTGACCCGTAAGACTGGAAAGGCTGGCTTGAGTTGACTGAGTCAGTGGCAGGGTGACCAGGAGGAGACCATGTTTCTGTGCTCCTAACTTATTCCTTACCCTCTGAGTCTGGATGCCCCCAGATATCACATCGCATGTCCCTATTGTCTGTGTGGTCTCTAAGACTCTGGGGCTTGAGAAGAACATCTTTATTGATGAAATAGGAGGAGATCAGACTTTCAAGTTAAGCCTGTTCCTCTGAGACAGAGGCACAGGCCTGGTGGCTTTTTGGCTCAGCCCCACATGATTTAAACAAGGAAGACATTTAATCTTATTGGAAATTGCTTTGAGACCACATCTATGGTCTTGGAATCCTAGATCCTGTCTCAAAGTGGTAAATACACAGTAAACTAGATTTTTTTTTTCAGTTAAAAGTAATAGAGAAAATTAATTTAGCTTGTTGTTTTGTGTATATTAAAATGTAAGCATTCGATATTTTAAGGTAAAACTTGAGAGAGTAGTATCTGTGTGAGAGCAGCTGATGCTCTGGATGGTTACAGGGGCCTGAGAGTCTAGAGCTGTAAGATGTAGCCTACCTACTTTGGCCCCAGGAACACCCAGGAAAATACTACCAAAAACCTCCTTCCCTGGATAGCCCGAGTCAGTGTTGAAAGCGGCCTCACTTAGAACAATGGAACAGGTAAATGCTGAGGGCTGTTTGTTTTCCTCTGAGGAGAAACACGTACATCATGTCTCCCCCTTCTTGCCAGGTGCCATTTTGATTTTGGAAATGGTCATATATTACCCTGGGCTGCAATATAATAATGTGTATGGCCTTCATCCCTGGGTTTGGGCAAGGAGCTTCTGAAATTCTTGGAATTTCCCCTAAATGACACAAATGCCTTTGCTATTCATGAGCCCACTAAATCACACCTGAGTTATAGTAATAAACCAGGTCACTCAAAAGCTTCAAAAGAGGGCTGGTCACCAGAAAGAAGTACCACATGAAGAGAGTAAGGTCTTCTAGTCAGCCTGACCTCCAGGGAGGAAGAGGGGCTGACGACTGAGTTCAGTCACATGGCTAATGATTCAATCAATTTTACCTACATAATGGAATTGCTATACAAACTCTGGTCATGGAAGTTCAAAGTGAGCTTCCTCACTTTGAACAGATCATATGATGAGATGGAGACATACCCTGATTCTCAAGAACAGTTTGTCCATTTGGTTGTTCCTGATTCATATCCTTTACAATAAAATGGATAAGTGTAAGTGTAGCTCCTTTCTGAATTCTGAGGGTTGTTTTAGCAAATCATCAGACCTGAGTGGGTCACGGGAACCCCTGAGCATCTGTAGCCAGTCAGAGTGAATGTGGACAGCTGTGGTTGGCATGTGAAAGAGGGTAGTAGTCACATGAAGGACTGAGTGTCATACTTGAAGTGCAGTGAACAACTTGGTTGAAACAGAATGGCACACGTGTCAGATAAGCTCTGATAACTCAGTTCCTAGAAGTGGGGCACAACCCACATTTGAGATTGATTCTTAGTCCGCAAAGACAAGTTAAGTGCATTTGGAAAGGTTGCATGCTTACCCCTCATATTAGCATAGCAAAAGGCACTAAGAAGTCATGTAGTGAAAAAAGTGCCTAGAAACTGTAAGATGCAACATCATCACCAGTTTGACATGAGTAGGCTTTAGACTCATCATCTATTAACAATTTTAAACAACTTAGATGGTTTAGGGGTAAACATGTCAATTTGTTATACAGATGACTCCTACATGAGATCCCTAGAAAAGATGTGAGAGCATCAAAGTCAATGGTGGGATGCAGAAGGAAGGTTGGGGACAGATTATCACAACTATTCCGTATGTACCTACAGTGTACCAGATGCAGAGCTAGGCAGATGACAATGAACAGGATGACTACAGCAACTGCCTGGGCAGCATCTGCAGCCATGTACGGGAGACATACACTAAGCAAGCAATTACACAAGAAATCTTACAATCTCGATTGTGAATAGGAGCAGAGCAAGGGGCACTAAACTTGAATTATAGTCAGGTGAATTAATAAGTCCTAAGCAGTTTGAGGAGTTGCAAAAAGTGTTCTTGAGGAAGTGGCATCGAAGTACTGACCTGAAATATGAGTTTGACTAGTGTTGGTAGTAGCAATCTTTCAGAGAAGATCAACTGAGAGGATCAGAGAGGATCAACAGAGAGGATCAGCTTTCAAATGTTCAATTTGAAAGCTTGGGAGAGGGTACAATTTTTGAGGAAAAGAATGAATCCAGTGCTAGGACTTAGGCACTAGGCAAAAGAATTGAAACCTAGTCGACAGGCCAAGATCCAATAGGGATGGTAAAACTGAAGCCAAAACAAGTGGGAAGCAATTGAAAATTGTAAATAGGACCAGCAGGGCCGATCTCAACTTTAATAAGCTCACACTTGTTGCAACTAGCATAGCTTATGGGAAAGTCAGAATGCAAGGCTAGTTAGGAGCTCATGTGCCCACTTGGGTGATAGATGCTGTAGTTTGATAGCAAATAAAAAAGAAAAGGCTGCCTTAAAACTCATACTAACTATACTTGCAAACAAAACAAAGCCAGAATGTAGATAAAGAGTTAGAACTATCACCTTACTTTCTTTAAATTCATTACTACCTAGAACCCTGTTACAATGTCATGAATGCTTCCATAGTATAAGGACAACATGGAAACCTGGGAATTTTTCAGAAAATCAATACCTCCATAGTTGAAATGCTTAACATATATAGAAGAAACACTTTAAAGTAATATGCTCATATAACCTAGGAAAAACTAAAGGATGGTTTGATTTACCTATTAAGAACATTCTATTGCTGGGTGAGAGTGCCTCATACCTTTAATCCTAGCACTCAGGAGACAGAAGCCAGCCTGGTCTACAGAGCAAGTTCCAGGACAGTCACACAGAGAAACCCTATCTCGAAAAACAAAACAAAAGAAGATTTTGTAGCTAGACCAGTACTTTCTCCATCTCTAAGTACATTCAGTTAATTTGGAAATTTCATAATAAAGCCTTAGGGGTTCTACCTTCAAGTGGTCATAGGATGGGTCCAGACATTCCTTCCCACATCACACAAGATTCTTATGTGGGTGATAAGATATCCTTTGATACATGTTGGGGTAGACAGACCTTTGATAAACATCTTGGGTACTAAGGTCTCCAAAAAGTGAGACACAAAATCACAGGCCATGGCAAAGGCACACATGCGTAGACATGGGAAGCCTTGTGACAATAATGTTCACTTCTACCTGGGACGTTAGAGAGAGGAAGGAGCAGAGGAAAAGATCAAGAAAGACTTGGAAAAAAGACATTTAAGAGAGGGCTTCAACAAAGTATATGCAATACAGAATTATATGCACAGCCAGAACCAACAGACTACACGGCAGCCAGAACCCTTGATTTCAGGGTTCACTGCTTTGTTGTCACATCCTAGTTTTCATCCAAAACGGGAAAAAGCTAGGTGGTTTTTTGGTTTTTATTGACTTGATTTAATTAAATCATTTTCGGTGTTAGCATTTATCAATGTAGAAAGACATGCAGGCATAAAGTCATATTTCCTACTATAAAATTTTAGGCTCCCCCCACAGCTCAGTCTCTGGGACTATATGTAGTCCATTTTTCTCAATTAAGTGAATAAATAGTTTTAAAACTGATACAAGAAACAAATTGGTATTGCTATATTAGATTACCTTAACTACAAATACATTAAAAACGTCAAGTTTAGGGGTATTCCTTACGCATTTGAGAGGCCCAAGGGGGGAAGATCACAGTTTTAAGGTTAGCCTGGGCTACAAAAAAAATATCCCAAGTCCAAAAACTAAAAAAGGCAATTTTTTACATAATTATGTTTCCGCCTTACGCAGATTTTTTAAAAGCCTCTTAAGTAAGAATTCTTACTCGTAGGGTTCTGTGAGAAGCTTAGACATTTAAAGATCCTAGGTAGAAATTAAGAAGAATCTTGACCTAACCAGTCTATCAAACCACATCTAGACCAATTTCTCTCCCAGGGAAAGGTCAGTAAATAGAAACTTTTAACTCAATGTGGAGTCCAATCGTCCAGTAATACTTTCTTCAGAAGTTTAACCAGAAATGAACACGTGATGAGAACAATGTTAGCCAAAAAGGAAGCTACAAAAAGGGACAAGAACTTTCCAGACCAAAGTATAGCAACAAAGACTCGGAGAAATGAACGGCTTAAAGAAAAGCACAGTGATGCCTATGAAGTTCAGGAAGGTCTATCAAAAGATCCCTGTCTTCTGAAATTCAAAATGATCTTTTTCTTCTGAAATATATCAAAGAGATACATGTGACTTCTATGATGAAAATACTAGGAATAAATCAAAAAGGCAAATTTATATCCTATAAAATCAAACGGCCTACTTACATAAAGTGATCAAATCTCCTTGAATTTCAGGACGTGAAATAGTTTAAAATACAAATTATGTAACATTGTTCTTTACAGACTCACATTACTATTTCAGTGTGTGTTCATATTCTTGTTACCCATAGATTTTTTTTTCCTAGACCTAGAAACTTAGACTCTAAAAAGAGTAGAAAGTAGAGTAATTTATACAACGATGGACATCAGAGCCAGGAAAAGGATTGCCACCATCCGCCTTTTCAGTCAATTGATATTCCTACTGGCATACATTCTCTCTGACCAAAGGAAAAAAGGTATTATTGAATAAGATTTTAAACGAAAGACATTAATCTCATTTATTTCTAAACTAGAGACATTCAAAAACTTACAGGACAAGAGATAAAAGAGACAGTATAGAGCAAGAACATTCCGGGGTGGGGGGCTTAGACAGAGAACTAAAGAATTCTATTTAATTGTGTTATAATTACTTACACAAAATAGGGTTGTCTTGTTCTCTGTGTACCAAGCACAGTGCCTAGGACCTAGTAGGGGCTCAATAAACACTTGCAGAAGGCCTAAATTAATATGTCTCTTTGTCTTGCAGATAAGAAGACTCTCAGACAATCTAAGTATCTTTTTAAAAAATATTTTTATTTTTTTATGTGTATAATGTTTTGGTGTATTGTATCTGTGCACCAGTTGTGTGCCAAGTGTCCACAGAATTCAGATGAGGGTACTGGATCCCCTGGAACTGGGATTATATACCACTGTGAGCTGCCATGTGGGTGCTCGGAATTGAACCCAGGACCTCAAGAAAAGCAGCCAGTGCTCTTGGCCTCTGAGCCATCTCTCCAGCCTTCAAAGTAACTTGACATCGAAATTCAAGGATTCCTTTTCCCACCGGATAGTCCTTTGCTCATTTTCTCCTTGTCCACAGAAAGTCCAACCCACTTGAGGTAGTTCTACTACATTAGTCAAATAGAATTACACTGAATGCGCCTAATTTGTAAGTGGCAGCTTTCAAAGATGTGACATTAACATTTTATTCCCTCTTCTAGTCACATGTATATATTGATTTTAGTGTCCTCACTATGTTCTTTCTCAACAGATACCCGTTGTTCTTAAAAAGCAATATCCATAACTGAAAATTCCAGATGTGGTCTGGCCAGGACAGAGGGAAATTAAGGGTATCTCTTTCTTAAAATGTTTGTTTTCTATGTGTCCACTCATGTGGGATGGCTGTGGGGAGGCAGTGAGCTACGGTCACTGTCGTGAGCAGAAGTCTGTTCTCTCCTTCCACTGTGTAGGCTGCGAGATCTAATTGCGGTGAGCAGCCTTGGCAGCAGGTACCTTAACCAGCTGGGCTGTCCTATCAGCCAGATATCTTTTCTTTTGGGGCTTGTTTTGTAAATGCTTTTGGTGGAGTCAAAGCATACCCAATGCTGGCTTCCAGTTGCCTTATCTGTATGCCCACACGGACTGCTGCTGGTCGAGTTTCCTCTGCCCTCTATCTCTGAGGTCAATTTTTTTAAGATGAGTACAGGACCAGGTACCTGTCACTCTGAATCTCATCTCATTTGTTTTCAGTCACTTCTCAAGCTTGACTTGCTCAATTCTATCATTCTATGTTTCGGGGATCCAACTCAGTTTTGTAATAGGTGTATCTCTGGTATGTACACTTATGGGCAATTGCTGTCATAGGTAGGCAAACATTAATAATAGCCAGCCTTACTATATGCCCTGTCCTAAGCCCTCAAATTATCTACACTCAAAGTAGTAAGGTGGACGTGATTAATGTTCTCACATTTGAAATGAGAAAATGAAGGTACAGAGAAATGAAGTTATTTATCCAGCATGACAGAACTTTAAGGTAGAAGAACTGGAAACCCAGGCAGGAAGAACTCCAGTGTTTGTCCTTAATAAACTCCAAATCTTCCCTGACAACCTTTTAGACTGACATGGACCTATCAGTCAGCAATGCTTGGGTAAAACTGCCAGTCATTCACACAACAACATAACTGTAAGCTCTGATAAGCCAAGTTTCATGGTCTTGGGGATTAGGCTAGATGCTTTTCTAAACAGTAGGCACTGCACAGCAGTGGCCTGACCTAGTATCTAGTAGCCTCATATTCCTTTGTGCATTCTCAACAGACTACAGAGTCCTGGGCCTTCCAGGCCATACCTACTCTTTTCTTGTGCATTACATGGCATCTACTCCATACCAAGCATACAGTACTATCTCTGCTAGATGTAGTAAAAGCCAAGGAGACTTTCCTAGAAGTTAAAAACAAAGTCTAAAATGAGAGAGAAAGTGAGGCCGCTTTAACTCTTCATCTCAAATCACAACAAGGATTCTCCTGCATAAGCAAGAGAAAAGGGAGCAGTGGGCACAAGTCAGTGGCCACCCACTCTCTGGAGCATTCCCTCGAACACCTTTACATGCCTTTTGAGGGAGGGGTTTTTTGCTCGACTTTGGAGGGCACAGCACTAGAGTGCTGTTTATATGTCCCAAGGATTCTGGGAGAGTGTGTGTGATACATAAAAATGCTTAATAAAATCTTAACTAAATAAATAAATAGGGTATTCCCATTCTAAATATTTGTTGACATGAACATTCAAATTAAAATTCCACTTGCAGATTTTTTTTTTTTTTTTTTTTTTTTTACTACCAGCAAACTTCATGGTCATATTCATAGTAGAGAATAAAATTTAGCCATTTAGTGCACATATGGACATGTAAATGTGAGCTCTCTCTCACACACACACAAAATCCTAGTGATCTCACGTTTATTCGTGGAAGAAGCTAAACCCAAAACAGTAACAAAATCATTTGGGCAATGAGAGATTAAAAATTAAAAATTAGCAGCTATTATTAATTAAGGCTTAAACTAGGTGGGTGGAGAAGTCCAGTAATGCCCTGAGGGGAAGGACCACCTTACTGCATTCTTTCCCCACCCACTAGAGATACAGTTGCTAGGAAACTGGCCCATCCCCCTAGGGAGGGACACCAGGTCATTAATGGTCTGGGGACCTTCCTATAGCCAATCAATTCAAAATGTAGCATTTTGACCAATAGATGCTTGCCAGGCAGGAACTGCCCCTGCCTTGGGCATGCTGGGATGCACCAGAGTCTTTAAATCACCCAACTAACCTAAGCACAGCGCTCTAGGCTCTCACCGCTTAGGTGGGCCCAAGCTGCAGCTTGTATTGATTTGTAATTTACAACAAAAAGAACCTCATGTATTTACAGCGGAGTCTGTTTATTCCTGGTCTTTTGGGGTTGTGAACTGGGCAGAACCGGCAACAGGACAAGGCAACAACAGATTAAGTGCTTCTTGTTTATGCAAGCTGATTCTAAGCCATGAAGTAGGTATTTGCATTTTCTCCCTAGCTCTTCTTCCTCTAATTCTCTACCTTCCTGTACAGAACTCAAATAAATCTTCACTTCATTACTATTCCTACGAAAAGGGAGAAAGACCTGAAGTAGTATAGGAGAGTAAACACAAAGAAAAATATCTTTCTTTTGGTTTCCAAGTTCATTCTCTTTGAAGACCTGCCACTTCAGTTCACCACAGGGTAAAAACAAATCTTCCCTAACACTTTTATACCTTTTTTCCTAAGAGCAAAATACACAACTGCTTGCTCCTCTTTCACCTAGGAACCAAGCAATCTTCCTTTAAGTAGAATCAATGTCTAGTTCTCAACAACTACCACTTTGCAGGATTTAAGTAACTAAAGTAACTTTGCAGGCCAATAAGTAACTAACGAGGCCCAACCCAGAAATGTTGCTTACTTCCAAACTGGTAGCTACTGAATGAATAATTAACCTCTCTATACTTTCTATCAGGGATGCTTGTATTGCTAGGGTAAAGGTATCCTTTATGTCTAAACGATGTCATAAAACAGGCACTTGCCAGAAATATGCCCTCATTTATCACATGAAATGCCATGTGGTATTAGCGGGGTCGATAGTGTTTGTTTAATATATTTTGCTTTCCTGGGGGCTTGAAATGATTTGTTTTTGCAGCTGTAACAGAGTTAAATTAGGGATTTATCTTCAGCTTAGCTAGTTGAGCATATATAACCAGGGGCTATTAATTATCTGCCTAGGGGCCTTTGGTCATCTTCCCACAGCTTACAGCATCCTTGAGGTACTGAGTTACACCACCAACAGCCAGATTTTGATCTTCAAGTAATCAAGTCTGGTTTCTCAGGAATTGAGGGCCACTGAAAAAAGGTTTTGTTTCTGGCTCCAAACTTCCCCTCCCCCAACATGTAAATGCTATTGGTGTGAGGATTTTTTCCCCCTTCAAGGAATTGAACAAGGAATTTCAGGGATAGGGGAAATCTTAAGAGCAAAGACGACTTCCAAGCAGCCATTCCTACACATTAAAAACCAGCTTCTGCGCCATAAAGCACCAGCAATCCCTCTCCTCCCTTGCTCTCACCGCAGACTACTGTTTTCTGTCTTACCCCAGCAGGAACGGATAGCTGACCCCAAAGTACAGGCTCTCCAAAGCCTGTACTACAGTTCTAACTCTCCCTACCTGTTTGTCTGTTTCAGGGTAAAAGAAAAAGAGCAGAAAGTAAGGCAACGGAGAGCAAAGGGAGAAAGAAGGGGTAAGGTGAGGCACAGGAAAACTGGAGTACAGTTCACACAAAAACGGGCCATGCATGCGGAGACACACCAGGGTGCAGGGTGCGCACATCCCAGGTCCTAACAACAAACTTCTTTTTCAGAGGTTCATTGTCAATCAATTAGCCAAGGAAACAGGGGTCTGCGAGATGGGGGCGTCCAGGGAAACAATGGGCTGCCCTGTTGCATTACTATTTAATCACTCTTACTAAATAAATAGAACAGCCCTGAGGTGCTGTCATGTCAAGGGAATTTATAACAACAACAACAACAACACACACACAGAGAGAGAAAAAAACCATTTTTTCACTGGTCATTACTTTTTTCCCTTCAGGACAAGAGAGGGTTATTACTGTAGCCTTAAGTTTCATCTTTGTGTTTCTTGCCTTTGATTCCCACTCGGACCCTGCCACTTTCTGGCACTAATTTGTCAGGCTGAACAAAGAGGGGATTTGTACCTCCTGTAAGGTCTCAATTAGGAATGGCTTCTGCTGTATTATGTGCCATTCAGAGGAGACACAATGCCGGTAATTACAGGAATTTGCACTAAATGGCTGAAGAATTCACAGCAAAACTTTTCCCCCTTTGAGTCCCCCCCCAAAAGCTGGAGGGGAAGAAAAAGGAAAGTAACAGCTCTTAATGCCCTAGATGCACAATCACCAACAGCAATCCCCAGAGGTTAAACAGCAGCCAGGGAGCAAAACCATAAAAACAGCAGAGGGAAAATGGTGGAGGAATCCCTCTCTTCTTCCCTTCACACATTCAACTTCAGTTCCACTCATGAGCGCTGCCCTGAGTGGGCCAAAACAGTCACACAAGAAACACTGCTGAAGGTGAGCTTTGCATCTCTGTCACACCTATAAAAGTCACAGGCTCTTCAAATTACTGTACTCAACTGCTAGGTTTCCTGATTGCTGGGCAATTACTCTATGAGCTAATACCAAGAAAACCATGTATCTGCTAAGTGGGTGCACATGTCAAATTCCTAAAGAAAACAAGCATGCTGTCTTATAGTCTAATTTACATGGCAGTTATGAATAACCAAATTTAGAATGATTTATGGCTATGCACTCCATAAATATTTTAATAAGCTGCATAATCATCTTTTAAGCATTAATATTTTAGCATCACAGATTCCTCATTGTGAAATACAATTCTGAATTCCAGCCCGTGGTTTCACTAAAGAAGCACACCTCATTTTCTACTGCAGAAGCTTTCCACGGGGGCCATATTAAAGCATCCCCAAGTAACAGCTCTGAAACACCTTGTCCAGCATGTGCTGCTCTACAATTGGACTTTCTGTGATGTCATGGTCAAGCACGTAGTTCAGCCTTATTGAAGCCAGAAATGACTTCCTCCATTCCTACCTGGCACCGCCTCTGAAGGCTCTGGAATCTGGTATGTGGCCATCATGTCTGTGGATCTTGCCGTGGCTGCTATCTGGCAGTCACCAATGTAAGTCTTTGATAAATGCAATTGGGTTTTCCTAGCTGCCTCCAGAAATGGCTTTTCAGATGTCAGGAAGTTGGACTGGCAAGCTCAGGACTCCCTGCAAGGCATGAACATGGCTAGGTTCCTGTAGTAAGAGTTTCCTAAGCA
The DNA here is from genome assembly GCF_907164565.1 of Psammomys obesus. Taxonomy (NCBI): domain Eukaryota; kingdom Metazoa; phylum Chordata; class Mammalia; order Rodentia; family Muridae; genus Psammomys; species Psammomys obesus. The sequence continues at coordinate 25,945,855 of NW_026593286.1, read as the reverse complement.
GCCACCAGGCTGGAGGGAAAGCTATGCAACTATCATACACAACCACATATACCAATCCTAAATCTAAGCACAAGCCAAGAAATATGCAGTTATGGCTCAAAACCATAACCACAGGCATCCTGGTATGATCATGCTCCATTTCCTCTGTAGGTACTCTTTAAAATTTAAAAGATCTAAGAATTCTTCACTTAGAGTAAGGGTTTAGTGAAATAAGGCTAACTGTCCCATTTTATATATGTAGAAGCCAGTGTTTGTGGTTCCTCTGAATAGTGACCAAATGACATCAGAATAAAGAGCCTACTCAGTGCAACCTTCTACTTAACACTCATTTGTCGAAAATATTTAAAGAGGAGGGACTAATTAAAAACTTAACAGTCTAAAGAGATACACTAAAGCCATGAAAGTCTGTGAACTTGCTTTTCAAAAATACATAAATCCCAATGTGCTGGACTGATGGACAGTCAGGAAGGCAAGCATGCTAGGCAGCTGCTTTTTCACTGAGTCTGCTGTCATGAGGAGGATGACGCAATTACAAAAAGCAGAGCAAGTGATTTAACAATGCCTGTGAGAAACACAGATACTTAAAGGTCCATCTGCTATGACAATCTTTGATATAACAAACAGCCTCCCAGTAATTAAAAAAAAAAAAAAAAAAAAAAAAAACCACACACATTCAGGTTTTTTTAACAAGTTTTTTTCTTTTTTCTTTTCTTTTCCTTTTGAGACTCTGCCCCCTACAGGACTCACAGAATAATTTCCAACTTGAGGCAGGAAACTAATATTCCTTCCTCATTTGGTACTGAGAAGGAAAAGGCCTGTAAACCACACATATAATGCGACTGAACACCATGCTGTCTGATGCAAAAGGGGCAATGAAACAGAATTGGCTTTACTTTGGGATGTGATACATTATACAATACATATGTAAATTAGCATTCTCTCCACCCCAAATTAGAAACCCACCTGAACACCACTGGAGTGCCAAGCCAAAGCATGAAGTAACAGCTGAGCAGAACAATGAACGTTACCTGTTACCCTGTGCCCTGACTTCCCCTGCTCCCCCTACTCAACTATCCTCCAACAATCCTGATTTAGTGAGCACCAAATTTAGACAGCCAAGACAGACATTCTATCACAGGGAACTGGCTGATGCTGCCAAAAAGTTCTATTCTTGCCCATTATGTAATACGTTTCCTCTTCCACTTAGCTTCCTTCTCCCAGCCTCATCTTCCCTCCTTGCCTTTTCCTGTTTTTATTTCTCCAATTTTCAGATGCACTGGCTTTGCTCTACAACATTCCCTTTTCTCAATGCCATTCAAAACATGGGTGATGCATAGTAAATTGGGAAGCAAACTCAGAGAAAGGGGAGAAGTGGGAATAAATGACAGCCTTCGAAGGCCACCCGAGGTTTCTTCATTCTCTTACAAAGCAGATAGTCCAGTAAGACTGCCTGGAGAACATGGCTGGATTATTCTCCCATCTCCCAATAACTAGAAATTTATTGACCCTAACAGCAATCTAACGTTACACAAGTATATTAAGAATTCAGGATACCTATCTTGTAAGCAATTAGTAAAGTATTGTTGAATGCCTGAATTCCAAAATATAACAACATATGCCACCAATAAGATGCTGAATTTCTAGAATAAATAAAAAGACAAATTAAATGAACCCAAACTACTAAAACTATTGTCTTCTTATCGAAACCCTTCCAAAAGTAGCTGACTGATTCAGCACAAGATCTGGTCTGTCGAATGTACACACATGTATCGCCTCCTGTGTCTTCTGTGCTGCCTCAATTATTTTGTTTTCTGAGACGGGTTTTCAGGATATATCCCACACTGACCTCAAGCTGGCAATCCTCCCGCCTCAGCCTTCCAAGTGCTGGAATTGCGGGTGCGCACCCCTACATCGGGCTGTCCTGGTATTTGTGGCTCAGACTGTCTCCTTTTGCCAGGCCCACCTCTAAGTTCCTACTGCACAGTCACTGAGACCCTCCTCAAAGTCTAGTATTGTCCAATAGAAAGGTGGCCGTCAACTACACTGGGTTGAAAGTGTAGGTTTTCATTCTGACCTCCCCATTTGCTTTTCCCAGAGCAGGAGCAAGAACAGAATAGAAAACCTGCTCTTGGCTGGTGGGGAGGTCCTTGTTCTTTTTTACACAGATACTTATACTTAAATCTAAAAAGCTAGAATTTAAAACTTCTCAATTAGGCTTCGAATTAGGTCTGTCTTTGTAGTAAGTTATCATCAAAATTGAGGGTTTAGTGAAAGGGAGGCAATTTTAATTTAGCTTAAAGTAGAGAGACCTGGTTTAGGGAAGAGGTCTTTCCACCCCTTTTTCTTCCTCTTTCAATGCTGGAGGAGGCGAGAAGAGGAATAAGCAGACTCAGGCATGATCTGCGAATAGCTGTGTACCCTCCTTTCAGCCACCTCCACGATGTCCTCAATGCTGACTTTCTACTTATTCTACCAAAACAGGATTTGACAAGGTTATGATCAACCTCAGCTGCCCGCTAGGAACATTTGCCGTGCCTGAGGAGTGTCTATAGTTAAATGGGATGTGAAGTTCTGTCAGGAAGCAATCTGTGACACACATAGTCACAATGATCTTTACTCTAGAAGGCAGAGGAAATGGAATCATGGCTGACTCAGGAAGCCTAAATTCCAGTCTGGTCAGGCTTTGGCCAAGTCATTTTGATTCACTGGGGTACCTCATGACTGCTTCTCTTTATAATAACAAAGAGTATTAGCAGGGATAGATTCTGTTTGGGTTGGGTTATTTTGAGACAAGGTCCCACACTGCAGAGCCTGACAGACCGAACACTCGATATGTAGCCCACACTAGCCTTCTGCTCAGGGCGGTCTAATCTGACTTAGTCTCCTGCGTGCCACTTAGATTTCTTTGTCCTCTTCTGAGACAGGGTTTCACTTCATAGCCCCAGCTGGCCTGGAACCCAGCATATTTTCTTAATGAAGTGTACTTTAGAGAAGCGATACTTTCTATAAACATCTGTGACTGTTGTACGAGAACGTTTAAAGGGAACCCCATGTAGGACCTGGAAAGCCCCTGGCCGAGCCGCAGGCTGGACACGCACTCCGTACCTGCACATTTGAAACTCTGCGCAGTGAGTCCTCGCTCCAAAGACAGAGTGGTCAGGGTGCTCAGGAAGCTGGTGGTCACTGACTGGCGTTTGTTCTTCCGCAGCTCAGCACCACCCATCTGATCCTTCGGTTTGTTCCTCAGTGTGACTTGCAGGTTTTGCTCGGAACTCCTCGCAGAGTTGGCTGCTGTCTTCAGAGCCTCCATCCATTCCTGAGCCCTTGGCCGGGTCTCAGCACGGAGGCGGAGGACATCTTGGGGGAAAATGACTTGAAAGCAAGAGTCACAGTCATCCAGGTTGTCTATCTGCACAGCCAAACACACATCCACATTGTAGCTCAACAGAGGATCTTCATCTAGCTTGCCAGGGTGAAAAGCCATAAGATAGGTCTTGCTCAGCACAAAGGTAAATGCCTTCCAGTTGTTTTGGACAGTCAGCCTGTAGAGAGTCCCTGATTTGAGGATGCTCTGGCACTGTTTGGGGCTACCCAAGACAGGGGCCGACAGCACCCCGCTGGACCTCTTCTGTAAACAGTGGCTCTGTGTACAGTCAACATCGTGACCAAGTCTCGGTGAGTTTGCCATCTCATCCTGCCGTCCCATGTAATTGGGCACAGCAGCATGCACAACTTCCCAGAGCTTCTGCCCCCAGTCCAATGCCTCCCACGGGGACTCTGCCTTTAGCTGCAGCTGAGAATTGTCATAAAGAACAGTGTCTACCATCCTGGCCTCAAGATTGCCTAAAACAGATATGCTCTGGAAGTGTGAAAGCTGATATGTGGCATACAGGTTTTGATTCCCGCTGCTATCGAGGCTGTAGAAGTGTAAGTTGTAAGGTGAGAGTTCTGCATAACAGCTTTGCCAGTAATTGTCATGGTTCTTCCTGATCTCCAGATAACCCTTCTTTAGTATGTTTGGGAATGTCTGTTTATGTTCTATAAAGAAGAAAAGAAAAGTCAAAGTAATAATTAATTATGAGAAGGCAGGTACATGAAAACAATCACATAGGGGATAACATCTTTCTGGTTCAGATAAGGCAACGTAATAAAATTCCAGGGCAGGGACATAACTGGCAAGATATATCTGGGGAAACTTCTCACCCCAAGGTGACGAACGAACAAGTACAATAGTATATGCAATGTCAATGTGATGCAGAGGCCTGTGTGCAAACAGAAATGCTGGGAAAGCTGTCCATAGAACACATATGCCCTGTACGTCGGATCATATTTGCCAGGTTCCTTCCTTTCTAGGTAAGTCCCAAAGTACAAAAGAACATTCCTGCCGCACAAGCTATTTCCCTGCTCATACTCTTGTCTTTTCCTAGGCTGCTACAGACAGAAGGGGAGAACAGATGTGAACTCTGCTGCTTATAAACTCCTGCTCCTCAGGCAAGCCCAGCAAACCTCACGACAGCACCTTCTATCTGGCACCATCTCCACCCTGAGTCCAGAACATCACCTTCATGGTCTCACCTCAGGGGTCTGTTTCTTCTCTGAGTGTGACTAGACTATCGTTACACGCTGTGCCCTTGGCTTACAAGGTTCCATCCCACTACTTCAGGCAGTGACCACACACCTAACTTTCCTCCTGACTTCCCTTGCCTTCCCCTATCTAATCTGCTCCTGGCCCTACTATGTTATTCCTCTATCAAAGGCTTTTATAAGACTATATTATCATAAGTTATTTAATGTCCAAATAAACAATATTTTAAATTTGTTTTTTAAAGTCTGTCTTCGCTAATGGAGTGAATTCTCTTTTCCTTTCTATAGCACAGCACTCAGGAAAACACCTTATCAATACAATTGCAGGTCGTTAGTAAGAATAATATTGTAAGGTGGGTACAGGTATATACTTGTAATCTCAGCACTGGGGAAACTGAGACAGGAGGATCACAGAGCTCCGCACTGAGTATCATGCCATAAGCCTGCACCACAAAGCCAGTATTTATCTCAAATAAATTAAAAAAAAGAAGAAAAACAAAAAAGGAAAATTCTTGTTGAATGAGAAATAAAGCTTCTAGCACAGTATCTAGCGCATGGGGACATACTGCCCTCCGTGTCCTCTTTCCTCCCTCCCCACATGCACACTGCTCTAGTCACAGCATCTCCCTCTGTGAGAACCAAAACTGGATGCCATGGAGAACTTTAATAAAAGTCACTAGAGAAACCTCCTGGAAATTCATTTCTTGAGACAGGTTCTCTGAGATCCTTCTACCCAGGTTCTTAGTTGCTCAGACTACAGGTAAGCACTGCCATGCCTTACTTCCTGAGATCTTGGTCTGCCATGAAAGGGCATCCAGGTGAGAGAACAGTCAAAAAAGTGACCTGGTAGAAATTTTAATGTCTACGTTGTTTCTTAATCTTTCTGGTGATACATTGTATAGATAGCCACAAACTGAGTCATTCCCTGAAGAAACCTGAAAAGAGGATGATTTCTGCTTTGGGTAAAACAAAGGGAGGAAGGGAGGGAGGGAGGGAAAGGGAGAAAGTGGAAAGGGGGGAAGGAGAAAAGGAAGAAAACAAGGAAGGTAGGGTTAAAGTACCAACTGAGGAAAGGAGAGAGAGGAGGTGGAGAAAGGCCTATTTTAGCTGCTTTACATCTCTGGTCCTAATGTTAATTCACTACTATTTCTGCGGTAACTAAAAAGCCGTTAATTTCTCAAAACCCACACTAATCCTTTTGTAGAAGGAGATAATGGATGCCTCCTCTCCAGCATCTTTCTCTCCTGACAGTGCAGGAGGGAGGCAGGGCTGTCAGCAGCACTGCGGCCACCTCTCCCCTCTCATTTCCATCAGGCTGCCTTCTCCACAATCAGACTTAGGCTTGTGTGCCCTCCTCATCCCTCCTGTGACCCGGCAGCTCAGCCAGGAGTCCTTGAGTAAAACAGAAACCACCTTTCTTGCTTTTAGACAGATTGCAACCTCCTTGTCTTACTTTCCTGAGAGCTTTTCATCGCAGCTTCAGGGAATTCCAGGTTGGACTATAATTGTGCCTCGGCCGAGCAGCATACCAAACCATGTTCACTCCTTTCCAAGGTAAAAGCTGGGATCAGATGACAGGTCAGGTGGAAGGGATAAGAAGTTTCACTAGGAAATGTCCAGGCTACTAAAGATGAAGTGTGCTCCAACCCTGTTTTCCTACCCAATAAGACTCTATCTTTGTTCTCCTCCAGGCTTCAGCACGCACCAAGTGAAGCAGGAGCACTGCTGTCCAGGCCAGCTTGGGCTACCGTAAAAAGTCTTGTCTCCAAACACACAAAGCCAGGAAAGGCAGGCAGGAAGCTTCTCAGGGGCACCTACTTTTTTCTCAGATCAAGACGTTTATATTATATTTTCTTAAATTTTGTGCTTGAAGGCTTAACCAACTGTAATTACAGGGGCTGGAGAACTGTCTAATTTCTAGCTACTATTACTTTCTATTGGATCTGAAGTTTATTTTTAAAATTTTTTTGCTACTGACAAGTTAGAAGATGTGTGTGTGTGTAAACTCATTATTTTGCCAAAGTTGGTGTTTTCCCTAGATCTTGCCATTTTAATTCATTTAATTTACACATCTATTTTAAAGTGCTCAATTTCACAAGAGAATTTCAATCTTAATGAATATAAGTGATTAAGATAGGATCACTAATAGGAGTTAAACCATTCCCCCCCTTTGGGGGGGGGATGCAGAAACATGATCTAAGTGAGTCACCATAACCATAACTTTCATAATGAAACCACTGCAGAAACTCTTCATAACAAAACTAAGACGCAATCAAGCCCAGCACCTGCACTCCCTGCTGCCCAGAACCCCTGCGTGCAGTCAGGCCGGGGCTATGAAGGTCCCTTCCCTCTCCTCCTGGCCATCCCCAGAGCATTGGAATCAGGATCACTACTGACAAAAGAGAACACTCCCAGCAGGGCCCCTGACTCACTTCTGCATGACCCACCAGAGTTCCTCTTTCACCTTTATTTCCTCATCAGTTCTCCAAAAAGTTTCCATTCTCATGGCCTCCACCTTCACCAAGATCCAGTCTGCCTCCTTCCTGGCTATCTGTAGTATTCCAAGTTATGCTTTCTTGGTCTCTCGTAACCCTTTCCATATCTCTTGTCAGGCCAAAACCCTAAAAACATTCTAAAAAGCCAGACTTCTTAGTTCAAGCTCCCAAGCTTGCCCTTCAATACTCCATTATGGAAATTTTCAATCTCTCTGTTTTGTTTTTTGTTTTTGTTTTTGTTTTTGTTTTTTTCTGAGATAGGGTTTCTCTGTAGCCTTGGCTGTCCTGGACTCACTTTGTAGACCAGGCTGGCCTCAACTCACAGAGATCCACCTGCCTCTGTGCTGGGATTAAGGGCATGCACTTCCATGCCCAGCTAAATTCCAAAAGCTCGTAGAAAGTGAACTTTCTTCCTTCAGATTTGAAGACCACTGGGGTAGGGAGATGACTCGGTAGATAAAGTACAGATGAGGATCCGAGTTTGGATCCCAAGCACTCAGGGAAAGCCAGGCAGGGTGCAGACCTGTAACCCTGCTCTTAGGGGCTGGTGAGGGGAAGGCCCTGAGGACTTGCAGGCTAGCCAATCTAGCCCTAACTGTGAGCTCCAGACTCCGTGAGCAGAGACAGAGGAAGGCCTGTGATGCTGCTGGTCTCTGCTTTCCACACACACAAGAAAGTGCACCCACAAGCATGCATGCATGAATACATGTGCATTCTACACACACACACACACACACACACACACACACACACACACACACCAAGTTCTACTATGTTTTGTTTTGTCACCTCTCCCTCTCTCCAAATCTTGATTTATTTCATTTTTTTTCTCTAGAATTTTTGCAAATTAAAGGCATTATATCATTTCAACTATAAATATTTCAGAATGTATGTCTAGTCTAAAAAAAAGCACTTTTTTTTCCTTATTTCTTTTCGTGGGGGGGGTTGCTTTTTTTTTAATTTTTTTTTTTTTTTTTTGAGACAGGGTTTCTCTGTTTGCCCTGACTGTCCTGGAACTTGCTCTGTAGACCAGGCTGGCCTCAAACTCAGAGATCTGCCTGTTACTGCCTCCCAAATGCTGAGATTAAAGGCATGCGCCACTACCACAAGGCAAAATTCGTAACTTTCAAATTAATGATATTATTTTTACAATCCTACATCAATAATCCATGTTCTGTGGGGTACTGTTTGACCTCTGATACTTCTGTTACGTCTCTCATCATTTCTCCTACTCCATCCACAATCCTTCCTATGTTGCTTATATAAGCCATGTACGTTCTAGCCTCAAGGCCTCTGAGGTTGCAATATTTTCTGGAATTTCTCCCTCCATTCCAATGCTTTATGTTGTATCCACTCCTATCTTCCCCACTCTCATTTTCACCTTAGTGAGACTACGCCTTACACTCAAATAAAAGAAACATTCTCTTTCCTCCTTGCTGTATTTTCTAAAGAACTCCCTCTTACAATGGCAGTAATCCTAATCTCTTTCTCCTAAGCACCAGGGGCTGTCTCTACTAACATCTGTATGATGTATCAATAGACAACTTTGATAGAATCTATGCGGAGCTTTGCTAGAATCTCCTATGTTGATAGCCCACAGTAGCGGAGAGAAAATAGGTCTGAAAGTGTCCACACTATGAAATCCAAAGTGCTCAAAACCTTTCAACAAGTACAGCTGGTGGGGTCAGGGAAGAAAGATATATCCACCTGAGATCTGGAGAGTCTTGAAGAGGAAGTAGTGTCAGCAATGGAGAAGATGGAGCTGGTTATTCAGAGAAGACAAAAGGGGAAGTGGACTCCACACGGTGGGCCATTCTTTCCTTCTCAGTTTATATTCCCTCTATCCCCAAGTTGATCCCGTTCTACTTTTCACAGATCCCACTTTCTTTTCCTTGCCACAGTCACTCTTACTTAAGTCATCACCTCATGTGACAAAGACTAGCAGAGCTTCCCAAACAGTTTTATCTACCTTCCCCCTCCTTTCCCTTCCCCTCCCCTCCTCATTCCTCCCCGCTCTTTCCTCTCCTTCCCTTCTCTTCCTTCCTTTCTTCCTAAGACAGGGTCTAGCTATGAAGACCAAGCTAGCCTTAAAATCTGCTTCTTCTATCATAGCCTCCTGAAGTATTGAACACAGTTTGCTTCTCTAGTTCTTTTTAACCATCAATCCATTATATGTGCCACAGAAGCCTGAGGAGACCCAATAAACTTCATCCTTTTTCCTCACCTGAGATTTAAACCAACTGAGCCTGACAAGATAACATGCAAAATTATCAGCTGGTTGGAGGATGCAACTTAGGTTTGTAGCAAACACAACCCCGGGATTATAGCCCACAACAGCCACAGCCCTCCCCTTTCTGAGGGACTCACCTGAAAGGCCGATGGAAAGGCAGAAGCATGTCTGGAGCAGACTGGGACAACTGGTGCATCTTGTGAGACATGTTACCTAGTTCCTCTCCTAAACTTGTCAAGAAGTACCCCCTCCTTCCCAGGGTGGAGCATGCAAATGAAAGCCAAGAGAACTAACCTAATTGGTGGCCCCTTATATGGGCACGAATGGCTACCAGGAAGGTGGCTGGTATAGCTGAAAAAGTGGCTGAATAGCCCCACTTTTCATTCCTGTCAACTTCCAGACTTCCTGTAAAGTATCCTAATCTAAATTCTCATAACAGTTTCAGTGTTTTGAAAGACATTTGATACATACCACATTCAGCCCATGTGTCTGGTTTGAACTCAAACCCTGCTATCTGGGTGCGGGTTAGCTCCCTGGCCATCCCCCTCTATGTGTGATGCTCTCTCCACCTTCTGTTAGTAGACAGCCCTCAAACCTCAGCCAAAACACTCCTTCCTCCCTAAAGGCCCCTCTAGATCCTACATCACTAACGTTATTCTTTTCTTTGTAATTTTTAGCCCATGAAACACAGCTGCCAACTCTATTTGTTTCATGTTATAGTTTTCAACTGTGTTCAAGGCGGAAGCTGGGAAAAACACATTTTAATCTTTGCTCTCTTCATTTCAGGGGCAGGAGAGAAGTGAAACTAACAGGATCACATGCACTTCCTGTGAAATATTTGAAGCAGGGATGCTGTGGGAACCATTTTAAGTATGCTCCGTAGTGCCAAGACACCTCTGCCCATCATAATACAGAGACACTATCCCACAGACCCTTTTCCCCCATTGCTTCTTCTTTTTATTTTTTTAAAACTTTTTATTGATTCTTTGAGAATTTCACATCATGCACCCAATCCTACTCATCTCGTCCTTTGGTATCTGCCCTCTACCCTTGCAACCTGCCCCCAAAATAAATAGATAGATAGATAGATAGATAGATAGATAGATAGATAGATAGATAGATAGACAGATGAGCAAGCAAGCAAATAGAACAACAAGAAAAATCTTGTTGTGGAAGCTGTAGTGTGCCACAGTGTGTCCCATAGTATACCCCGTTGTCCACACTTTTTACTTGTGAATGTTCATTGCAATGAGTCACAGGCCTGGTTCGAGTCCTCTGACTTGTGCTACTCTATCAATACTGGATTTTTACCAGCATTCCTCTCAGATATCCTGTTGTCCCCACAAAAGGCAGGCATCTTATTTGTTCTCCCTCATAAACCTAGAAGAAAGGCAGGTCACCTGCATAGGCTCGAAAAGAATTATGAGCTGGATATACTAATCTTTGTGGTAGGCTATAATAGCCACAGTCAGTTCAGTCCAGGCAAATCTCTCTTCTTTGATACAAATTTGACTAGGGGATCATAAACCCAACTTTTTAACCTAGTTAACAATCCCTAGCATAAACTTTATGTCATTACATGCCACAGCGAGCTTTCTGCTCTGCTTCTCTAATCTAAAGAAAATAAACATAAAACAATCTCCCTTACTTAGACTTTAAAGCAACTGGCATTCCAGCACCACATCGCTGTATAACTTGGAGAATCACAGAAATCTAAGAGCCAGGAGCAACCCTAAAAAGTCCACCCTTTCAACTCCAGCTAAGGCCAAACCTGTCAAATGCTTTACCAGGAAAAGCCATATTTTGTTTGGGTATGGTGGCATATGCTCAGGGGACATGGCCTCTCCCCTGGCCTGAGGAAAACATCGTAAATTTGTTTAAACCACTTACAATAATACCCTATTGTCCTTCACTGGAGAGTGCATGCCACCCAGTCTGAGACTGGGATGCTATTAGGAGCCACTGGAAAGAGCCCTGAAAGAACAATGTTTCCTCCTTCGGAACATGGTTGTTAACACATAAAATGAGCTTTGAGGTTGCAGTAGCTCTGCGGTATGAAAAAGCAGAGAAAAGACACAGCATTAATATGCTAAGGGTAACAGAACAAAGAGATAAGAGGCCCTGGGACCGTCTCTCTCTGGAATTTTTTTTAATATATTTTTTATTTATTTATTATGTATACAATGTTCTATCTGCTTATACACTTGCACGCTAGAAGAAGACACTGGATCTTATTATAGATGGTTGTGAGCCACCATGTGGTTGCTGGGAATTGAACTCAGGACCTCTGGAAGAGCAGCCAGTGCTCTTAACCTCTGAGCCATCTCTCCAGCCCCTCTCTGGGATTTTGCTAACTGTTGCTGCACATAGTGCCTGACATTCACCAAGTAAGTGTTGAATAACTGGCAAGAAGAGAACATATTAATGGCCTTACAGTTGTAGGCTATGTGACGTGCCACTGCTCATTGCTTTTGAAAACATTCTGATTTAAAACTGCAAAGAGGGTCAAGGAAGGAAATGACTTGGCAAGGATGATATTACAAAGTGGGCAAGTTGAAAGTAGAACTCTAATCTTCAGAATTTCAATCCAGGCAGGATGTATTACCTGTGGTGGAGCAGATGAGTCCTACACATTTTTAGAGTTAGGAGGTAGTGTAATAGAGCTGCCTCATGTCTTCTCTGGGGTTAGAGATAGTTGGGTCCCAGTCTTACCCAGATGGCTGTGGGTAAGTTCACCTGTCTAAGTCTCTATTTCCATTTGTAGAATCAGGTCACCATAACCCATTATATTAAACTACTATAAATATTTAAAAAGATAATGAATGAACACTTCTTAGTAGGGGGCTAGGTGCAAAATTAACTCTTATTAAATGATAGTTCTTACTATGAATATTAATAACAAGTTTTATTCAACTTGACACAGCAAAAGGTAAGGAGAGAGAACAGAAGCCATTTCTATTTTAGAAGAGAAGATATAGCTATTCTGTACTGATTTTATCCAAATTATTTATTTTTGGAGATTATAATTATATCATTTCTTCTTTTCCTTTCCTCCTTCCAAACTTTTCCATATACCACTCCTTGCTCTCTTTCAAATTCATGGCCTCTTTTTTCATTAGTTGTTGTTACACTCATATATGTATATATATTCCTAAATGTACAGTCTGCACAGTCTGTGTAACATACTTGTGTGTATGTTTTCAGGGCTAGTAATGTCAGAAGCTACAACCATAAAGCCAACATTACCGCCTAAAAGTGAGCTGAACAAGAACAACAGACAATGAAGTACACAAAGCAAGCCCAAGCCTACACCCAGAACTACAGGTAATGAAGGATGCTGAAGCAAGAGAAAAAGCCCTTCCCAAGGAAGGGCACAGCAGCTCACTATCTGTCCTGATTTTCCTAGGCCTGATACATAGACTCCAGCCTAACAAGGGCTAGGAGATGGCTCAGGCGGTAAAGCGCTTGTCGCGGAAGCATGACAAGCTTACTTCAGCCCCCAAAACCCATGGCAAAAATCCAGGTGTAACTCCAGGAAGAACCTGTAACCCCAGCTCTAGGAAGTAAGTTGGAGAGCGGCAGAGAAATAGAGTTAATGGGGCTCTCTGGCCTCCACATGCACACACATATACAAACACACGAAGAACTCAACTTTCCACATGCTCATCCTTGGTCCAGTACAGTTTTCTACAAGAAGGTTCACATTTTTAAAGGCTTCTCGTCTAAGGCAGGAGACATAGAGAAAGCAATTAACTAGAATATACAACAGAATAAAATGTGTTCGAAAGAAAAAAATGGGGTAGTGAAGAAGAAAAAAATCAAAAAACAAAAAACTGCAAGAAACTGAGGGACAATGTGGCATTTGAATTAGCCCTTGAAAGATAATGAAGGATTTATGGAAAGCAAAAAGGACAAGGAGAATCTCCCGTCATAAAGGCACAGCTTGGTCAAAAGCCAGGAACTAGAAAATACAAGGTCCACTCGCAAACAGTAAACAAGCCTCCACAGAGAGCAGCACTGGCGATAGGCTGGGAAGACACCTAATGCCACTTCACAAGTAATGGTGAAACACTGTTTGTTTCTTTCAGTTTTATATTTTTATTGTGTGAATCTTTGCCTATATATCCGTCTGTTCACTGTGTGTGTGCCTGCCCCTTTGGAGGTCAGAGAGGGCATCAGATCCCTTGGAAGAGGAGTTACAAGCAGCTGGGAAACACTGTACGAGTGCTGGGACTCGAACCTAGGTCCTCCGCCAGAGCAGCTAGTACTCTTGGCCTGTGAACCATCTCTCCAGCCCTGTATGGTTCATTTCTATGAACATACACAAAAGATCTGTGTTTTAGAAAGATTACTCTAGCAGTTTGAAAAATTAATAACCAGTTTTTCTAGTCAAAAGAAAATAAAATGCAGTAGGAGAACACCCACAAAGACCATCAAATACTCCCTTCCTACGGGCCCCTTAGAGCGGTGCTGTTGGTGAAGAGCGGGTCTCCCATGACTGCAATGGCCAACATGGGATCATTAACCAGTGGGAATTGTCTGACTACACACAATCAACTTCCTGTGACCTATTTTAGCAACTTCTTTGTACTAACTAGTCTGTTGGAGGGTGAATCAGAAATTCAGCAAGAGACTGTGTCCTGGTGACCTCACTTATTCTAGATCCACATGAATATTTCCATCTCTCCTGGCTCCGGGGCTTTTGAGAACCAGCATAATTGAAAAAGCAGTCATTTTAGTGCAAGACCCAAAATTTGTCTTTTTTTCTAGTGAAAGATGGGGAAAGGAGAACTGAAGCAGTAGCATAAAGCTCAGGATAAAGGACTACACTGCAGTGGTTTGTCTAGCCGTAAAGAAAATCTCTGCTTGAGACCACCTCCTAAAGTACTCAGAACAAGAAAACACAAGCCTAGGAGCAGACCGGGTCACCAGAGAGCGGCACCTGCAGAAACAAAAGCCCGCTGACCACTGCCCTTACCAAGCAGATGAAAATGTTAACACAGTCAGGGAGGAAAAGTGAGTTCCATTCTGGCAGTTTGTTGAGCTTCAGCGCTCTATAGCGAATACAAAAGATTCCTTTAATATTTTTTTTTTCATTTAAAAGTTACCACTACAGTTCACGCAGCAGTAGACTTACAAGTCATACAGAAATCTTGTTAGAAAAATGTAACCATAGTTTTGTTTCAGTCACGCTCTTTAATTACTGATCTGAATATAGGAATTAGTTTCCACACAACCATGAGACGGGATCCATTTAAACACATCCGAGAATGGTACAGTTTTAGGGCTGGGAAGGACTGCGGAGATAATTTAATCTGTCTCAGTACGTTTATAAAGAGATAGTAAGTCAGGAGTAGAGTTGACTAAGACTCCTGAGTCTTAGCTGAATATTCTTTCTAGATAGTCTCACCTTCATCTACCATGTGTCCTTACTTACGGGAGCAAGCGTGTGTGCCTATAACCTATTGTTCATATATAAAACACACCTGACACCCACATGTTCACTGGAGCTTTTACCTTAAGATGAGCATGTCTGGACTTGGTTCTGTGATGGCAGGACTCTACCTCCTTTATCCTCTGAGGAATTCCTTCATACCTATCAGAGTACTGTTCCTCAGGGAATAACATGACAATGACACAGGGGGCAAGAACATCTATACACTCATCTACATTCATTAAGAGCATGTCTTAATGATTAGTGCTAGGGCTCGAAATCAGACATTCTTGCGGTGGGGTCAAAGTCCTCAGAGTGGTGCAGCTGCCTGGCTACAGTGGACACTGAGATGTTAATAAGATGCTGGTCCTAAGGAAGCTTTGGACTCCACCACATACTCTAAAATTCTTCGGAATAACTGTGGCCACTTTGCCTTAGGTCTGTTCCTTTTTAATCACTTTATGACCTAACCCCCTGACATTATTAGGCAATCATTTTCAGATAATGCACACTCAGACTCACTGTAATAATGAGATTGGATCCCAGCCATACCCCATGGCTGGACCCTCTGAAGCATCCTTTCTTCACTAGTTCAGCCAACATTCCTTTTGCAAGTCAGCCCTGGTCTGCTGATACGTGATGCAATGCAGTCTCCAGAATACATTCATGAGCATCTAAAATAAGACAGTCAAAAAAATGTGACAAGGCTCCAAATGTTGGCTCATACCCAAAGGTTGGTTGACTGCCTGCCTGCTGTGCCCTGGGTGGCTCAGCTACTGGAACTCACCCTGAAGAACAATCCTGACCACAGGAGCACACTGGCTGATTTCTGTGCCTATAAATCCATAGAGTCAATTCATACAGCGGTACACCTAGATGAGAACTGTGTACTCCAGAATGGGTGATAGCCACAAAACAAGAATGCTTTTCTACTCCCAGCCTAAGCACTGGGGGCCCCTGCTAGCCCCTGCTCTTCACTTGGTAAGAAAAAAAAAAAAATGACACACCTTGCCTGCTCCCCAGAGCTTGTCAGAAAGAAAAGGTGTGAGATGATGCCATGTCTGCCCAAACTGTCTGTTTCTGTTGCAATGACTAAGCAGTGGCTAAAATGTTATTCTGATCCTACAAAGCTTATGTATTATAACTTCTTTTTCAAAATCACCGCTTATATTTCACTATAAAGTATTATTCAGATATGTTTGGTTTTGTTTCTTGAGACAGGGTTTTTCTGGCTGTCCTAGAGCTTGCTCGGTAGACTGGGCTGGCCTTGAACTCACAAGATCTGCCTACCTCTGCCTCCCAAGAGCTGGCCATGCCCGGTTCTATTACTCAGAATTTTAAAACTCAGAAACTAAAGAGCAACAATCACAAGCCAGGAGTGGTAGTGCATGCCTTTAAACCTAGCACTCAGGCAGATCTCTCTGAGTTCAAGGTTAGCCTGGTATACAGAAAGAGTTCCAGACAGCCAGTGGTACACACACACACACACACACACACACACACACACACACACGCACGCACAAAAAAAAAAAACTATCTTGGAAAAAAATAGTAAGTTTAAAAAAAAAGAGAGAAACAACCATGGTTTCTCAGGTACTCAAGGGGAAAGGTCAATACATTAAAGAACCAAGGATGCCCAAACTGTTTCCAGACCAAGCTGGAAAACTACAGTTGGAAATATGATAACCTCTTCATTTGGGTCCTGCCAAGGAGCTACAAATGGTTAAGGTGACTTAATGACAAAATGCCATGTGAATTCTAATAATCTACTGAGGTAATTTTCTGGTTAGAGTTTACCCATTACATGAATATAACAGATCAATACAAACCTGTCAGTTCTTCCAGGGTTCCCAGCCATACAGACCCTAGGGGTCCCTAGGCTCTGCTCAGTCACCACATCCTTGCTTTATGTCCCTTTCCTTCTGCTCCTATAGTTAAAACCCTGCTAGATATTCTTGAAGATCTGTGAGAGTCTAGAACAGCGGTTCTTACCCTGTGGGTCGTGACCCCTTTGGGAGTTGTATATCAGATATCCTGCACATCAGATATTTAATTTACATTGTGATTCATAACAGTAGTAAAATTACAGTTTTGTGAATGAATTTTTTAATGAAATTTATGAAACTGTTTTACAAAATTAATGAAGTAGCAACTAAATAATTGATGGTTGGGGCAGCACAACATGAGGAATTATCCTACAGGACTGTTGAGAATCACTAGTCTAGAAGATGATGAGGAATGGCAAGTTGTGAATCACAGGGAAGAAGTGTCTTAAAGGGTGACTTGTGTAGTACGTGGCACGCCACAGGCAGAAGCCTTGTGTTTCCTTACTCTATACTCCAAATGATATCTCATCCCATACTACACTTACTCTCCACTACATTCCCATTTCCTTTTGTCCCCAACCTCGGGGCTGGGGACAGAACCCAGGGCCTTGTTCATGCTAAGCAAGTGTCCTACAATTAGGCTGCACCCCACTCATTTTACCTTTGTTCACACTATGATTGTGATGATCATCTTCTGATTTTTTTTCTGAATTTCCATGTCCTTCAAGGGCAGCACATTTCATGTCCCCTGCAACCTTTCTCTAAGCAGCCCAGCGCACTGTGCCTTCTCTTTCCTCTGTCCTCTTAGAGTCACTGCCACTTACTTGTACATGGAGTAGAACAAACATTTCAGTTGGCCATCTACTATCTCTCATTCTGAGTAATTTTCCAAAACTTCATTGATGGCTGACTCCTTCAGCTGGATGAAGAGTTTTGCACAACAGACTGTGTCTTCACACATCTTAAACCTACCAGGAAGCAAGGCTAATAAAATCCAATACGTGATCCGAAAAACATCTTATATGAACAAACAGTACTGCACAGTGTTCAGGGGAAAATACTACACTAGGAGGTGTAAGAATATTCTAACACAGATGATTAGAAAGGGAGACTTAAACATAGTCATAATTTCACTAAATACCTCTTCAGAAGATAAGCTGATTTGAAGCAAAGAACACAGCAAAGTATGGGAGTCAGAAAAGCTAGAGGTGGATACTGCAGAGTTGGCAGATAGAAGGGAGACAGAGATGAAATCAACAGCTATTCGCCAGAAGTCTGGTGTAAAACATACCTGTATTTCCTTGAGCATCTTCAACCTTACTGGGTGAAGACAACAGAAAAGGTGGCCTGGCAAAGTGTGGCCCTTGAAGGGATGGCTGCTGCTGCTGCTGCAACGGCATGCTGCTAAGGACCACCCGCCAGTCTACGTGGGTAACGTCGGACCTCGACCGAGCATGTCCTGGCTTGAAAGTTGTGGTCTCATCCAATAGGTCATTCACAGAACGAGGTCTGTCCCTTCGACGCTGACAGATGTTGAAAAAGTTGAAGGTCGACGCTTCCTTTTGTTCCATCCAAGAAAGATTATCTGGGGCTGTCCCTCTCTGGACCATAAGCTGTTCTTTGGCAGGGAAGACATTTTGAGCTTTGGTTTCTAGAAGCCTGCTCTTACAGTGGTCCCATATCATGTTCCCCTTGCCCAGAGAAGCAACGCTTCTCAAAGCACCATTGTCTGTTATATTACCAAGTACCTCATGTCCCACCAGTTCAGGGACTTCCTGAATCCCATAAACCTCTGCTTGTTGCACAGCCTTTTCCAACTTACTGTCAAAAGTACTAAAGAAATCCTCAGTAACCTCTAAGGCGGGGCTGATGTCATCTACTTCCAAAGCTTCCATGACACAGGGTCCAAGGTCTCAGCCCCTAAACTGCTTCAAGAAATGGTGTCACGAACATTCAGCCAACAGAGAGAGGTGGTTCAGCAATGCAGCTGTGGAAACAAGAGGCAGTAATCTTCATCTGGCTGCCTAGATAAGACCAAGCACAGACATACGGGAGCTTGTTCCTGGAGATCTCAGAGGAGACAGCAGGGCAGCGTTTGTCAAAGCAAGGCAGTGCCAATCCTCGATTTCCTGGGAGAAAACAAACAAGACGACATTGACACAAGGTTACCCTTCATTTTTATTACACTTATGTAAATGCATGTGCGTGTCTGTATGAGTGTAATGCCAAGTGTGTTGGGTACTTGCAGAATCCAGAAGACGGTGTCAGATCCCTTGAAGTTGGCGTTACCAGTGCTTATGGGCTGTCCCACAGGGTTACCTGGAACTGAACTTAGGTCTTCTGTGAGAGCAGCAAGTGCTCTTAACTGCTAAGCCTTCTCTCCAGCTCCCTACTCCTACCAAACACCTTTTTTTTAAAACAGTCATTGTATACCAGGCACAGTGCCTTATAGCTGTAACAAGAAGCAGAAGCAAGAGGATGACCATGAGTGTAAAGTCAGCTTGGCCTACACAATGAGTTCTAAGCCTGCTACAAACTGAGACCATATCTTTTTCGGTTTGTTTTATCGAGACAGTTTCAATGTATAATGCACAGCTCTATCCAATCACTTTCCCATTTTTATGCCTCTTCTATGACAGCCATACACACAGGGTACAACACCTATAGAAACTTATTATTTTCAGGAATACACATGACTCTTTATTTTGAATGAGAACCTGGTAGAGAACAGGGTAGGGAACCTGATAATGGGGAATAAGGCCAACAGTTTTTACACACACAGAGAAGCCTTTGAGAGCAGCTGTGAAAAGACTGTCCTGGCAAAAACCTCTGATCTGTTGACCTAAAATACTAAGCAAAAAGACACTAGGGATTCTGTGGCTGGGCCTATACTGCAATGGGTCTAAAGTCAGGAACGCTTTCATAACACTTAAAATGGCTCGTGGTCTGTTGGCCGTGACGGTGCAGGGAGAAGTGGAGAGGGAGGCTGTCCTTTGACCAAACCTGAATATTAACAACCCTGCTTGTGCTTCCTCAGGTTAGAACAAATAAAGCCTAATGATCACTCTGGCCCTCAGAATTCTCCAGTCTTCCTGGAAAAAGGTCTCATGTGCCAAACTACTGCTTCCAGATTGGTCTCAGAGTACAGGTCTAGCCTAGGTCAGGAGTTTATGACACAAAAAGCCTATGGCAAAATTACAGCCCAAGCATGATTTAGTACATCATTTCTTCTCTCTCTGGACCTGAGGCACCAAACCTCATAGCTCAACCTGAGCAGAAAGAACACTACATAAGCAGTGACCCACTGTCTCTGGAAAATGCTAGACCTCCATGGTTGGGTACAATTAGAACAGACCTTAATTATTATACAGTCAAATACAGTAAACACATATGGCTATTTCAATTCAGTGAATCCAAGTTCCTCACTCACACGAGCTGCATTTCAAATGTCTAGGATGTCTTTCACAAAAGAACAGTTGAAATTAGACAACATCTTTTTTTTCCTATCATGCTAATAAGTAGGTAAAACTAGTAATACCAATATACATTGCTGAAATGGTAACAAGACATGTTTTTTTGTTTTTGTTGTTTTTTTTTTTTTTTTTCAAAAAACTTTAACTAATCAATTAATTTTTAGCTGTAAGGTCATTAAACCAGTATATTTAAATCAACAGCATCAAACTACGCTACTGAATATATGTAAATTAAACTAATATACACAGACTTTTATTTATCTATTTACCAAGCTGACTTCAACCCATTACAAAACTGAAAATGCCCCAGACTGCAGATCCTCTGGCCTCCACCTCCCAAGCATTGGGGTTTTAGGTGTTTGCCACCCCACTTGATTTTAGGTGGTGCTGGGGATCAAACCAGGCTTTGAGAATGCCAGGCAAGCACTCTATCAACTGAACCCTGTCCCCAGACCAAAATCCTTCCTTTAACTATAGCAATGGTATATGCAGATCATGGAAACTGTGGTCGGCTTCTCTTATAAAGAGGTGGTGACTCTGAACTTGACACTTTTGTGTGTTTTAATATTTATTGTATTAGAACTTCATATAATGTTTCTGGCTGCAAACAGGTTTGGGTTTGTTTGTTCTTTCTGAGTTTCAAGTTAAGCCTCAGTCTCTTGAATGAGTTTTAGTAATTCTGAAACTTGAAATGGTATTTTTTCCAATTTCATCTTGTACACCAGAGACTATGAAAAATTAACATATTTAAATGAACATACAGTATAAGATTCCCATTTTACAGAAAAGACATCAACATATAGATTGTTAAATTAATCGCCTAAGATTACCAGTCTTTCTTTTGATACCTATCATTTCAAACCAGCAGGGTGTGGGTGTGTGTGTGTGTGTGTGTGTGTGTGTGTGTGTGGGTGTGGGTGTGGGTGTGGGTGTGGGTGTGTGTTTACTGAGGATCAAATCCAGAGCTTTACAAATGCTGAAGAAGCGATCTTTAAATCATGCCAGTAGACGTTAGGGATCTAAACTTGGACCCTCACGTCATGCTTACCCAGCATGCACTTTAGCAACTAAGCCCTCTCCCAGCTCCTTTATGTGGGCTTCTTGTTCATTTGTTTTGATGTTCTCTTCATGACTGGACCAAAGCTACATGTTTTAAGGAAGAATAACACAAAATGGAAGTGCCACTATCATCATGTCAGGTCAGGAGTATGTACCATCAGCAGGGATTACATGTCTGAATAAACCTTAATCATCTTTTTCCTTAAGCATTTGTCATATTTTAATATTATCATTTAATTTTTAATGATTAATGCTAGTATTTCTTCTTCCCATTAAAACAAGCTCTAGGAGTCCAGGAATGTATGCTCATTTTTGCTTAAGCACATAAAAGTCTCTCTCTCTGTCTCTCCCTCTCCCTTTGTCCTCTTTTACTCCCTCTTCATCTCCCTCTGCCTCTCCCTCACTATACACACATACATACACACACTGAACACTCATGGTCCTTCATGGCCTATCTACATCACCTACACTGTCTGCTATTTCACTCTTCCTTACTTCTGTCAAAGCTAGAGAACCTTTCCTATTTACCCAAACTCTCATTGCATCTTGATTTACTGCATTGCGTTAAAAGTGACCAGCCAATCTCTCAACTCCCATTGCAGGCTCTGAGCAACTTGATAAGCATGCCACAGTACCTTTACCATACCACACAATTGCTACATTGTCATATTTGGGGAATCCCTTTTGTAGAGTCTTTTGGGGTTTTGTTTTTGTTTTTTGTTTGTTTGTTTTGGAATTTTATCTTTCTTTGAACTCCACTGTCTTTAGTCTCTTTATTGAATACCTCTTATAGGCTTGCCTCATTTCATTTTGAATTAACTAAACCTATTCAGACAGGTCAAAATATGAAGTGTCCCTTCCTCTAACAACTGAACTCTAGTGTAGGGGTACAGTGTGGTGAGCCTTAGTACAAAGCTGGAAGTCAAGAGCTAACTAGAACTCTGTTCTAAATCTGGCTCAACCACACACTTGCTGGGTGGCCTGCGGCAAACCATTTAACCTCTGAGTGCCTGACTCAGCTACCTGGAGCCATTAAAGTTGCTGATATCAAACTGCTTTGCATGTAGCTCACTCACTAGGTAGCTGCTCCAACATGCCTTTAATAACACAAGCAGTCATGCAATTATGAAGTTTCCATTGGACCCCTTCATCAACCACAGGTTCCCCATCTCTCCCTGAAAATACTCATCGGTTCAACAAAAGCCATATCTGAAACCAAAATCAATACTTAATAGTATCTGTCTTTCAAATTCAGGAAATTATAAGATCTTTTAATTCTTATTTCATACATGAGTGTTTTGCCTGCATGTATGTATGTGCAGCACATGGATATCTGATACCCAATGAGGCCAGAAAACAGTACTGGATCCCCTTAAGCTGGAGTTACAGATGGTTGTTAACTGCCATGGGGTGCTGGGAACCAAAGGACTGGAAGACCAGCAAATGCTCTTTCCAGCTGAGCCATGTCCCCAGCCTCAATTACAGAGTATCTTAAAGTATTTTTCCCATTGGGTATAGGAAGGAAAATTGAGAGCTTAAACCAAAGAATCTCACGCATGTATCAAGATGTAACAGGACGAAGAATCTGTATATTGCTATTTTCTAACAAGAAAATCTGCTGTTTACACGTGCAACAGGCAAGGCTAATTAATAGGCTGAATCCATACAGAGGTGGAAGCAGGCATGAGCGAGGAATGACACTAGACTAACTTACACAAAGAAAGATACCTGACCTTCTGAGCTGGCTGACAAAGGTGCTAACTTCCTCCCAGTGACTGGTCAGAATGTAATGAGTGTTGCAAGCATCTGGGGCCATGCAATCTCAGAAACTGCTGGGCTGAGAAGAACAATTCGCTGTCAGAGACACTTCCAATAACCTGCTTCTCCTATCTATTTGCAAAATGAGAGCCAAGGTGACCACAAGGATGGCCAGCACTCAGGGCTCTCACATGCTCTTTACTGGGGTTAAAGTTGGAGCTGACTGGAAATTTTCTGAGTTACACAATGTAATGAAGCCACCAGAAAATGTGACCAGCAAAATGACCTTTCAGAATCATGAAGTACGCTGCTTTTTATGGTTCTCTATCACAAAGACAGTGTGAATATGCTGATGGAGCACAGACATGCCAGCAGCATCAGATCAGGGCCCTTGGGAGCTTTCAGATGAAACACACAGCTTGGAACTCAGGTGGAACCCCATTTTTATAGGCTTGGAGTGAGCACGAAATGGTTGCATTGTACCCAGATGCCAATAAAAGCCTACTGCTATGTCTCGAGATGAGCACTGTGTTCATACAAAGTATTGGTATAGTAATCAATGCTCATAGAAATTCTAGGACATACTCACAGATATGAAATAAAATAAAAATTAATCGTGAAGTTGTAACTTGGAGAAAGAAAATGAATAGTAAAGGGTGATTTTGCCCCATACTCAATCAGAATCAAGACTGTATACACAGTTTCGGTACCACTGTCTCTTTGAATATAGTCTCTAAATGCAAATCCCAATAAATATTAGTGAAGCAGAACATAAAGAGGAAGAAGAGGAAGAAAGGAGAAGGCTCTGTCACCTCTTCCTTACAGCCTGGCATGGGCCACACGCCGTGGAACTTCCCCAGTCATCTAGGGGCCTCCTCATTACTCGGCTGCTACTATTTTCAAAACCCACATCTGCCTAGAAGGTCAGCCAGTCCCCCATAGAAGCTTTGCCCACAATTTTCTGGTGGGATTGATTCGTTTAAGATCTATATGTGTAGCACACATGCCTCACCAGTATGTGCAGACCTGATCTCTGGTCCTATGTTCTCAGCTACCTGACCCACTTCATGGCAAAACTACCAATGTGTAATATTAGCTGAGTGTCCACTATGGACTGGACACGGTTGTAGGCAATGGGGAAACGGCAGTGACGCGCTCAATGAAGCTTCCATCGACAAGATCCAGC
This sequence comes from Psammomys obesus, assembly GCF_907164565.1. NCBI lineage: Eukaryota > Metazoa > Chordata > Mammalia > Rodentia > Muridae > Psammomys > Psammomys obesus. The sequence continues at coordinate 25,921,810 of NW_026593286.1, read as the reverse complement.
CCTTTAACCTGACCTTGCAGGCCTCCTGAGTCTTTGGCTCAGTATGCCTTTCCAGTTTTGCACTTTCCTTCCGCACACACTTTTACTCGGAACAAGAACACTACTAATTAAATTTTATGCTTTTCAAACTCCCAGTCTTTGCTGGTAATCATCACTAAGTTACCCTCTGCCCACGTCTATCATTAAATTTCTATCGAGTCAAGTGCCACTCATCTGCCATCCCTTTTGAATGACTTCTTGGGAGGCCTAAATGGCTCTCTAAACTGCCACAGTAGAACTCTGGTACCTCTCCTACATCACCCATTGTGTGTTCTTTTCAGATGATGAGGAGGAGGATAATTTATCACAGTGCTAGCTATGTCACATATATGTCTCTAAGCCTCACAGTGCATACTGTGGGTGCTATGACAGTCATCCTCAAATGAAGACTCAAGACTATCAAGTACCTGGACTGAGGCTACCATGTAATGGACGCTGTGTGATGGTCACTGCATGATGGTCACTTTGTGGTAGCCACTGAGTGATGGCCATTTGACTTACTTTTCAAAACACCATAATTTTTCAAGCTTTTGCATTTTATATTAACAGTGTTAATATAATCTTTTTCCTGGTAAAAAAAAATATATTTGAATAAAAGCTTATTTTAGTAAAATATGACTTACTTCCTAAAACTTCATGTTTATCCAAGTTTTAAAAATTATACCTGAACACAGAAAGCTTCCTTGCCACTGAAACATGGCAAATATTAGGTACCAAAGACCTAACTAAGACCCTGGATAGAATAAAAGCACCACTGCACAACGCAGGAATATTTTGTGATGACCTAACACACACACACACGCTCAGCAACTTGGCTGGTCTTATTTTCCAGTAACTTGGGGTCCAATGCTTTTTAATGCTAGCACTAAGATGTCCCTTTTAAAATACATCCAGCAATCAAAGTATTTTTCAGTTCAACTCTGCATTTGTTTATCATTTTTCACATGCAAAATCTTATGACATTTCATGCTCCAAGATGTTTTTCCAGCAATCCAGATAAATATAAGCATACAATATTACAAACCTCAGATTGCTCTGCTACCAAAGGCAGCAAAATTATTACCATTATTCCGTCAGCCACTGAACTAAGAAGTATACTTTCATGAAACCACCAGTGTCCTAATATGCCCAGCTCTTAGAAACAAAACAGACAGACAGATTTCAGTTCTTTAAATGTCTAAAACTGCAGACTTGATATTTTCCATCTGCCCTGGCCTCCATTGTAGGGAACGGTGATTAAAGATAAAGCAAATGATTGCTCCAATCACCTTCATCCTGAGATTGGGGTGGAAAGTGACAACTTCTATCCTTAGCCCAGCCTGGTGGTACAGGACTGTAACCTTATCTATAGAGAGGTGAGAGATCAAGGCAGGAAGCCAGTGAGTTCAAGGCCTGCCTACACAACTTACTGAGACCCTGCCTCAAAATTAAAAGTAAAGGAAGGGCTGGATATGGTAGTGCACACCTTTTAACCCAGCACTCAGGAGGCAGAGGCAAATGGATCTCTGTGAGTTCAAGGCCAGCCTGGTCTACAAAGCGAGTCCAGGACAGCCAAGGCTGTTACATGGAGAAACCCTGCCTTGAAACACAAACCAAAAAAAGTAATAGGAGGGCCAGAGCTATAGCTCAGTGCCCAACCGCGGAACAGCCCCCCATGTTGCTGGAGTCCATCCCTAACTACAGTAGGGAGTGACTGCAAGGTGTTCCTAGGGACCACAGCCCCCAAGGGCTGAAAGTGTGACATGTAGCAACAACGAACCCCAGAAGGACTAGGGAAGTACCTTCAGACCTAAAGATTATCACCAGCTCAGACAACTATTTGTAATCTTCTAAATACAAATGGGGTTGGAGGTATTTCCAAATATAAGCTGGAGTTCTTTTAATTTTTCTTGCATAATGCCTCAAATCCAGCTAACCTGTGGGGGAAATTACATGCTTTTAGTGAAAATACTCATTTTCCTCATGCACAGTTTAGACTATGGTTTATAAAGTGCTTGGTGAGGCTTTTAATAAATACTTAGAGCAATCTCAACAGAGAGAGGTGAATGGAGTAACGGGACTATTTCAACCATGGTGAAAGAGATAAAAAGGACTCATCTGTTGTTCGCTGAAGGTCCCATGGGGGAAGACAAAGACGTTCTGAAGTCCTTGTCTAATTACCGAGTCCTGCGGGCCACCCAGCTTCAACCTTTTAAATCACCTTAAAGCTCATGGGCGCCACAGGGGTAGAATCATAAAGACTGAAGCCAAGGCCTGAGCCACCTAGCTTGTGCAATGGGACAAACACAGCAAAGAGCACAACACCCAGGAAAAGGCTCTTATTCTAGCACTGCCTTCCCAATTCAAGGGCAGCCAGCAAGTCGGGCTGATACAAGGCCTCTGGGCCATCTGTTAAACGGCAATCCTGCTCTGTCTGCTCCAAACTACCTTACAGTTGGGAAGCACAGAGGCAGATAATAGTTATATCATTTCTCAGAGACTTTAAAAGTATGGAGCAAGCACTCAAGGGGTACTTTAGATAGTGGAGGCATAAAACACAGATCTACCCTTGAAGGGCTAAACAACTTGGGGGGGGGGGGAATCAGTCACAAAAATAAATAAGATGTATGAGAACACAGAAATTATCATTAATAAGCGGGATCAGATCACAGCCAAAGGGCAATGATATGTACACAGCAATGCTTCCAGGAGGAAACCAAAGACAAAAGAAATAAACACATAAACACACACAAATAAACAGAATTTGAAAAAAATATCAAGCTACCAGCTTCAGGGTGCTTATACAGACTATTATGAGAAGCACTTAACCCTTCCTTCCTCTTATATTTAAATCTGAAAAAAAAAAAAAAAAAAGGCAAGGGTAGGTCTTTGTTAAATGTTTTCTCAAGAGTTCCAGGCCAGTGGTCAGGTCTAAGCAAAAGGTGCTTTACCGCTATCTGATGCATATTCAGCAGTGACAGGCGGCATCCATGAACTTCCGTTCTCCTTTTAATCTGACAGTAACCTTGGCTATCAATCTGCCTCTAACCAATTTAGTCAGGAAGCAAGCACAGGCGGCAAAGGCAGACAAAACTCTGACTTCAAAGATAAGAAAAGATAAGGACAAACAACAGAAAGAACCTAACTGCACAACATGAAGGCCAGAAAATCCTCTGTCTGTTATACAGGGCAGAGGAAGAGTTTAAAACACTAAGAGTAGTAGGCGCTATCTTTTCATTCCTTTAATTGGTCTTAAGTTTCTTTTTTAAGATTTGTTTTTATTTGTAATTGTGTGTGTGGATAGTGTTGTATATGGTGTGTGTGTGGGGGGGTGTGCAGTATCTGCTCCTAACCAATGAGCCATCTCCCTAGCCCCTTAATTTTATTAAGGACCATTACCATTCATGTGAAATGGGTTTTCCTCAAATTCTGCAAGGTGGGCATGGTGGTACAGGAGGGTCAGGAGTTTATGGCCAGCCTCCACAACATACACTGGAAATCTGAGGCCAGCCTAGACTACATAAAACCTGATCCCAACAAACTAACAAAAAAAATCGAATTGTGCAATATATAAATTCTAGGAATCTGATTGACTGGTATTTGACTGATCTGACCTGGTACTGAGATGATGAATGTACGAACACAGCTGCCCACCATCAAGGAGTCCTGCCCACCACTGTAGTAAACCCTTTACAAATGTCCTGCGGAGAACCAGGCATGGTGGTGCATGCCTTTAATCTCAGAAGGCAGAGGCAGGCAGACCTCTGTGAATTTGAGGACAGCTTGGTCTACAGAGATAGCTCCTGGACAGCCAAGGCTGTCTCAAAAAAAAAAAAAAAAAAAGAAAGAAAGAAAGAAAAAGAAAACCTGTCCAAAAAAAAAAAAGAAAGAAAGAAATTCTGCAGAGGCCTCTTTCAATATGGATGGACTTATGTTAAAGGTAGAACGATGGGCTTAACAAATGCTTAAAAATAAAATTCAGTTCTTATAATGCCTAAGACCAATAACAAATAATAAATAGCTAATGTTTTCTTAGTACTTACTAAAAGGAAGGCATTAGGTTAAGCTCCTTGTGAGAACTTAGTTGTTAAATCCTTCCAACAAGTCAGGTAGTAGCTGATATTAATTCCACTTTACAAGGAAAACTTAAAGAGAGGAAGTTATTTGTCTCCAGTAATAAGGCCTCAGTAAAGCCAACACTGCATACTATTGCAATTCAAAGCCAATTAATGATCCTAACATTTCACATACATGGTGCTTGAAACTTCAGTATCAAATACTAGCAATTGTAACTAATACTTATTTTTTATTGTTTTACTTGTTAAGCTCATGACCCAAGGAGCTACCTGATAACTGTCATACTTATTCCCAGGGAAATAGTTGATACCTAATTTGCAAAAAAATTTCTATAATCTTTCTGTGTCACTGTAAATTCTCCAAGGGAACAGTATATGAGAAGTCCCTGAACAGAGCTCTCTAATAAAGAGGTAGCCTCAATTCTCTTTGTGACATTGGATGTGTTATTTGGAATGTCTGTACGGATATAATAACTGTGACTTCAAATGTTTAGTCCCAACTGCCCAAACCTCTTACTGTTTCCCTAAGAAATCATTTTTCATTGGGCCAATAAATAGAAACACTTGTAAAAATGTTTGCTTAAAAGAACTTGCAAACAAAGTTTCTGCCAGGAGACTTAAAAGAAATATTTTCAAACTGGATGCTACTAGAGATAATTCAGGCATATTTTAACTATTAAAGCATGTTTAAATAAATAGCCTCCTTTTAAAGCTAACTTGAAGTCAGCATTATGCATATATGAAGTTCAAACAAAATAACAAAATTGACTGATAACTTTCAGTCTTCTTTTAAATCTACTAAGAAGATAACATGACACTCAACAACTAAAAGACAGACAGCACACAGTCCTCCAGTGTAGGGCACCAACTTGGGCTACAAGACCTAGAGCTGAAGGCCTGGGTCTCAGCTCTCTAAGCACAGGTCCCAGAGTGTGATCTGGGGCAAACTTCTTGAACCTGAACTTGAGCTACTTTGTCAACATATAAGGAAAAAAAAAAAAAAAAAAAGATTCCTGTCATACTTTCAAAGGTGGCTTTGGGGTGCAAATCAAACACCAGAATGATATACTTTATGAAGCAGGGTATGGGATGCCCCAGGTATCTGCTACCAAGGAAAAGATTACTACATTATCTTTCATCTCCTTTTTTACATCAACAAACTAGGGGAAGGGTGGTGACGGGGATCCGTTTGGGAAGCTCTGACAGAAGGTCTTCAAGCATTCCTTCTGCAGAGTTAAAGGCAGCAAGGGCTGCTCTGCACCTGCCTCTCAGTAGCCTTCAAGTGCAGGAGTTCAGGATTTAAAGGGATTTGGCAGAATAGCTAGGGCCAGATTCAAATCAGCACATCACTCAACCCGAAGCAGAGAACTTCTGCTTGTAGTAGACCAGAATTTTTAGCACAGAGACCCAAAACTGCACAACAAGCCAGGCGTTAGCGATCTGGAGCACCAATCCCTAGATGGGATGTCTCCATCAAATCCCTCCCCTCTAGGCTTAGAGATCTGTGAGAGGAGGCAGAATGACTGGAAGAACCAGAGGAGGTGGATGACTCCAAGCAAACAGTATTTCCAGAGACAACAGGACTAATATACTCACAGATTCACAGACTCACAGAGACTGTGACAGGCACACAAGATGTGCACAAACCAGACAAAAATCCCAGCACAGAGAAAAAGAAGTGGACACAAAGTCTTAACTCTCTAACCAAAAAGCTGGGTGTAGTTGGCAGCAGCTGGAAAGGGGAAAATCAGTTTTCTCCAATGGAGTGTCACTGGGCATGTCAATCACACTCTAGGGCAGGCCTCATGCCAGGAGTAGCTGGCTAACATAAAATGACTCTGTGTGCATTCTTTGTGCACTTTTTGTTTTGTTTTGATATTTTTATACTAGATATCTAGAAAGAGAGAGAGCATAAAGTTGGGTGGGCAGAGTGATGAGGAAGATCTGGGAGGAGTTAGGGGAGAGGAAAGAATATGATCAAAAACATCCTGTATGTAAAAAGCTTTTTAAAAAAATAAAAACAAAAAAGAAGAGCTCCCTGGCTGTTCTGGAACGGTAGTTCTGTAGATCAGGCTGGTCTTGAACTAATAGATTCACCTACCTCTGAGTGCTGGGATCAAAAACATATACCACCTCTCAGTTCATTTCCCTCCTTTCTCTGTCTTTCAGTTTCTGAAAAAATGTTTCAGAAACTGTTTCATCTTTATACTTTCAGGCTCTGGCTCTGCCTTTTACTACCCTATTCACTCTCCCACAAGAAGCGCTTCTGTTTCTGCCCCAGGTGAAACTTTACATGCAAAGGTCACTGGCAGTTTCTAGATGGCCAAATCTAGGAGCCTTCTTACAGTGAGTCTGACTGACCATTGCACACCACCTGCATGAATCCACTGACATAGCCGCCTCTGCCCTTTCTCCTTCGTCCTTTCTCCTTCCTCTCTCCTGTTCTGTGCTCGCATGATAAATAACCTGTAGTCCTCTTACCTAGCATCTCTTCCACCCTCCCTAATGATCTTCATGTCTGTGGCCTTAGCTACAATCCACGTGGCAGATGGAGAACAGATTATTCTCCTGAGATAGAAGGCATTTGTAACTGCTTTTTATATATGCCCTAATTCCTACAATGCACAGCCAACTCCTCATCTTACCCTTGAGCCTGCCTCCTCCAAACATTTGCTACAGAGAAAAGGACATCATCTCCCTAACAAAGATGAATATCCACTCTGGCATTTCTAGCTGACTCACCAGCGACCAATATAAATCAGCAAGCCCTGTGAATTCTGCCTCTGTGATGTTTGCTAAACCTACCCATTCCTCCAAATCTCCACCTCTGCAGGCCAACCACCACCATGTCGTCCTGCAAGGCAGTCTCCTCCTCTAATCCACTCACCACACCGCCACAAAGGTGGGCTTTCTGAAGTCAAAACCCTGCTGCCTTCTGCATAAATATTATCCACAAGAGCTCACATCACTTTCCTTCCAGCTTTTAGCTCTTAAACTTCCTTCTACACTCCTACCACAATCACATTCTGTCTCTAGTCATAAAGAATTTATAGAAATTAGAATTTCCCTGTTTTCTTTGCCTGGAAGCCCTTTTTCCACTGCCACTATCCTTAACCTCTTTACCAGCATTGTTCTTCCCAGAGTGGTTGCATCTAATCCAGCCTTTTGGTCTGTGCTAAGGAATCATTTTTCCTGACTTCCCAGGCCCATTTGGACCTACCTTATATTCATTCCCCTATAGCATCCTGATTGCCTCCATTATTAAGTCAGATATTACTTTACAAGAGCCTGTTTTCTTATGTCTCCCACTGCAAGATATTTGATCACACAGTGAACCCCAAGATTGGGCACTGGAAAAATCAATTTCTAGTTGTGGTGTATCTCAGCCCTAGCATACACTTTTAATCCAAGAGCTTTCATAAAGTCAACCACAAGTCAAGAGGTGGAGCAAGCAACCAGTTGACAGGGAGTGAACATAGGAAAAAAACCATAGAGGGTGAGAGGAAGTCCAGAGGATAGAGAGACTCACAGGAAGTAGAAAGGATGGACATTCAGTTTGAGGGGCTTTTAAGACAGTGTGAGGAAAAAGGGGCCTTTTCCTTCTGGGACATATACTGAGTAGGAAGATCAGTTAGGTGCTTTCTCTGCCTCTCTGAGCTAGCAGGCTTTCACCCCAGCATCTGGCTCCTGAGTCTTTCTTTATTGGTAAAAATCAAACATTTGGGATTTTATTAAAAATAAGTCTCCCATAACAAACAGTAAATTTCATGAAGACAAGACTGAGTGTGTCTTATTCAAGGTTATTATCACACCTCCAGACCACACAGTGAAGGGTGTGTCTACCCATTTCCCAATTAGCTAATTATCTACAAGTAAACTGGACAATACAGAACAAGGCAGCTTTAGTTTGTACTGAATTATAAACTAGTTACTCTACTCAAGATATTTAGATATACATATAAATCTCTACCCCACTCATGAATGTTGTATGTAACTAGGAAATTCAATTTGAAACCGAGCTCAAATTAACAAAGAAAAATGTTAATAAAAACAGGATGCTTGACATCTCAATGAAATGGCCTCTCAGCCAGCCATGCTGCTGTCCTTAATCCCAGAATGTGGGAGGCAGAAACAGGAGGATCTCTTCGAGGTCAAGACCAGCCTGTTCTACATAGAGTCCCAGGACAGCCTAGACTACATAGAGAGAACCTAGCTCAACAAAACAAAAATAAATAAAACTATTTTCACTTTGATTTTTGCCCATAACTTATTTGCCATCGAGATTAATGACACTCATTGACCAAATCATGTTTTTACTGCATAGTCTGCAGGAAATTAAGTTATGAAGGTTTTTTAGTATTTTCTTTATACCTACAGTAGCCAGTGAGGTAGGAGCAGATTATATATGGACTTTGTTACTGGCGACCACTTTCATCACGCTTGTTACTAAGGTCTCTGAATTATTTGGTTTGCACTTTAAGCTAGAACACAATGTGGCTCCTAATGGTCCATATGCTATGATTCATATATGAAGTCAATTCCAAAAAAAATAAGAAAACAAAGAAAGCAATTCCTTGCCAGGTACTCCTCCATACCTTTTCTTTCCGGGCGTAAATGTTCCCCATGAAGGAAGGCAGCAAGCAGCCAGGAGCCACTGTGATGACTGACACATTTGGTACTGTTCTGAAGGTGTGGAGAAGGTGATATCAAACAGAAGAGGGGCCAGTCATTGGAAAAGAGAAGGGATAACCATAGCCCGGTGCCCCTGGGGACTGTCTAGAAACAGAGAATCTTAACAAGGCCTACATAACTAATCTTTTCTAGGTTGAAATCAGATCTTCTGAAACCAGTAGAGTAGTATCAGTCTCTCAGCCTGCTTTGTAAACATGTAAATGCATGGCCTAATTTCAAGTCTTTTGAAAGGGCTACACACTGAGATCACAGTATGTCTACTATCTGGTATTCAATACACACAATCTTTGGATGCTTGCTGTGAAGGTCATACTGGCCTCCATCTAGCTTGGTTTTCCTAGTCCTAATGACAAGCTCCTTTTCCTTTATGTCAAATGAATACAAATGATTACATATTCCTCAGTCCCTTAATTCCTGGCTTTACAATGAGGTATAACCTAACACCTAAATCCATTCATCTTAAAGAAAACAAGAGCTTCAAGCTAGGTGGAAGAAAGATCACTAGCCCAGATGACATGAAGAGCATTGAGGACAGAGTGGCTGTACAAGATTGCTAGTTCAAAGCTAGCCTGGGCTACACAAGTCCCAGGCCTACCTAGGCTATATCATGAGGCCCTGTCTTAGCAGAGGGGAGGATTAATTATAACAGGAGAGGAAAAGAGACAAAGGAACCGGGAGTTTAGTAAAATTTCATCCATACACCTTCTATTACTTCAATATCACATTCAGTGTTCTTCTGACGAAAGTTTGCATTGATTACCCTACTAAGAAGCATCATATAATCTTTCCAGAATTATTTATTGTTTTCTGAAAAAACTAACTTCCTGCTCTTTACGTAAATTATTTATGAACTTTATTGTTTCCATTGTTAGTACATGTTTTAAATTCAAAATGTATTCGCTATATGTAGTCAACTTTGAAGCATGTACTGAACTTTGCGGTTATAAAAAAGTACTACAAGCACACTGTTCAGTGTTTTAAAAAGAATAAAGGGAAGATAAACTCTTATTTACCCTCTAACAGGGGGTATGACAAAGAAGAAAGAGAAAGGAAGGAAGAGGAAAGAGAAAAAGAAGATATGTTAGTTGAAAGTGTACTGTAGGTACAGTTCTGTTATCATTTTCCCACGTAGCAGTCACTGAACCCTTTTCTACTGTCAAAATTCTTCATAATATCTTTTTGATATGTGCATTATATCATGTCTTTTGATAGAACCACATGTGACTATTCCCCCGCTATTGGGCATTTAGAATATTTCCAATTCTGTTCTATATAAAGGCATATTCAGCATTACGTTGAACTTAACTATTCTCATAAGGTCCTCTGAACTTCAAAAAGAATTGAAGGGTAGGAGTATTGCTGAGATGTAGAGAAATTTTAATTCAGAGCATGGCTTCTCCGGCAAGAGATCACATCCTTCTAGGTCTCTGTGATCCGGCTGAAATACAGATACTCTGGTCAGTGGTGGTACATACCTTTAATCCCAGAAGACAGAGGAAAGCAGATCTACATACCTTTAATCCCAAACAATGAAGGTAAAGTTAGTTTGTAGAAGGAAGCACCTATGTTTTAAAAGTGATGTCTAATTGAGTGGCAGACAAAGTGACCAATTAGAGAAAGTTTAACAGAATAGGATACAGGAAACTCTCAAGAGGAAAGGGAAGCTACTTAACAGAGCAGCACAGAGAATGAAGGAGAAGAGGCAGTTTTGCAGAGAGAGGTTGAAGACAGATGGAGGCAGAGTTGAATGAGAAGGAGCCAAAAGCTTAGAACACATTACCAAAGTTAGTATGTGGCCACGCTGAGCAATTCTGTCAGAGGTGAAAGAAGCCAGTTTAAATCACTCAGTTTGAAGAGGAGTGTAGGCCAGAACAGCTGAGTTGAACCAGCCAGCAAGAGTTCAGAAAGAAGTAGAAAAGGTGAGCTTAAGCAGTAAGTCTTAGAAGCTTAAAACATTCTAGGCCTTGATTAGATTGTTGGGAGGCTAGAAGCTTCCAAGACTAGGGCAAGGTCAGCAGACAGAGGCAAGTAAGCTTTCCAGATGACTATTATATCAGGCGAATAAAAGTTACTTTTACACTGAGACTTCTTACATTCAGTCAGTGTACTTTTGGGACTACGATCAAGATGTAAAATGAATACATTAATAAAAAAAAGTACTAACTGTCTGCCTCTTGTGGTATTTGAGAATGTCTGCTCCATAATATACTATCTGACATGAGAATGAACTCTTTGAAATCTTTAGTGATTTGAGATCTGGAGAAGTATTACCTTGTTGTTGCTTCCATGTTCACTTCTTTGATTAAAGAAAAGAACTCAATTTAATGTATTAGCTCTTTACTTCTAATTCCTATAAGAGTACATTAGCTTTCTATGGCTGTAATGAAATTCCCACTTGCAAAGGGTTCACTTTGACTCATAGTCTTGGAGCTTGCCATCTACGATCAGTTGGTCACAGTACATCTGGGACTGAGACAGGGCAGTGCATCAGGGTCAGGCAGCATGGCCGAGGAAAAGCACTTCAGTTATGAGACACTGAGCAAAAGGACAGAACAGAAGGACAAATAACCCCCTTTGCTGCTATTCCCTAAAGACTTCTCCCTCCCCTTTCAAAACGCCTCTGCGGGGACTAAGGTTTTAACACACAGGCCTTGGAGGACATCCTAGAGCCACACAAGAACACTCTCTTTATGTATGTATTTATTTATTTATTTTGTCCATTTTCCTGCTAGATTCTATATTACTTTTCTATCATGACAACAAATTTTCACACTCTAGGCGCTTTAAAAAATATTTCTTATCTCATAGTCACTAAGGTCTTGGCTCAGCCCATGCTCAGCTTCCATGTAGAAATTCTGGTAAATAATCCAGATTACCTGGATTGTTGGCAAAATACCAGGTTTTGGTAGCTTCATGTTGGGCCACTCATGGTAGTTATAGGCCCTCCAAATTTCTCAAGGCTGCCTAAACTCCTGCTCAATGGTACCATCCATCTTTAAATCAGCCCCAGTATGCTGAGTCTTCTTGTGATTTCCCAGCCATAGAAAGCAATACACTTCACTTAGATTAGATTAGATTAGACCCACCTTGATGACCTCTCCCTTCTAATTTCAAGTGTGTCATGTAAAATACAGTCAGGTGTGTTGGGGAATAGACTTAAAAATGTTGGCAGAAGGACACTTTTGGAACTATGGCTGTCCCAGAGTCTTAGTTTTATAATTTGTTTGTAAGCTTTATGATAAATCTTCAGTCCATGAATCTACTAACTAAAGTGCCACAAACTGCACTTTCACAGCAGTAAAGGCAACCGAAGGTGAGGCTGATGTGTGGTAATAAAAAAGTCTGAGTATATAATGTTTGAACACTGACACCGAAACATTTTAATTGTAGTGAAATATCCGAAACATAAAATTTACCAACATAACTATTCTTCAGTGTACTAAAAGCCCATCATTATTGTACACCCCAGTCTCCACTGGTCTTTTCATCTTGCAAAACTGAAACCCTCTACCCATCCAACAAGAACCACCTCTACCATCCCTCCCCCAAAACACTTGAGAATTACCCATCTGATTTCCAATAGGGGAATTTTTTATTTAATACATTCAACAAATACCTATTCTAGGTACTTTTTCCAGGCACTTTGAAGACATCAAGTTGCCAGGCACAGTGGCACATGCATTTCATTCCAGCAGAGGCAGGTGGATCTCCCTGAGTTCAAGGCTAGCCTGATCTACACAGCAATTCCCAGGATAGACAGGGGCACATAGAGAGCTCTATCTCAAAAAGCATACATATTTAATCGTCATTCAATCTTTGATGAGGTGGCTATTCTTCTGTTTCTACAGATTAGGAAACAACAAAATTGAGTAAACTTCCCAGAATGACACAATGAAAAAGTGACCAAACAAGAATTTAAGCTGAGGCTTGAATCATGGCAGTTGTGAAAGTATTTACTATAAAGACAAACACCATCAGACACTGGTGCATGACATTTACACACTTCTCCTTGTTAACTAAACCTAATATTTGACTCCTAGCTAAAAGTTATATTATGTTACCAAGGTATCATGTGTCTATTGACCTTTAAAGATCTCATTTTGCTAAGGTATTTTCTTGAAGTAAATGAAAGAAAAACTTAGTGTTTTATTTTAAGAAATCACTTCTAACGTGTACTGTTCTATAGTGCTGAATAAGTACAAATCACAAATTATTATGATTATTGAAATTTTAAAGAAAAAAAAACAGATTTCTCTCTCTAGTTCCATGGGTCAAAGAAAAAAGAAAGAAAATACGTTTACAACAACATAGCTCAATTTGTTTAACATGTTAAATAAAAGGCACCTTGCTTCAAAAACTATACACATAAGCCAGTCTCTATTTTTCATTCAAACTCAGCAGAATTTTTTCAGCTTAAGGGGTGGGCCTGAGAACTCCTTATCACGTATTTGCTTTTGTTTTTTTAGCTTAGTAAGCTTTTCGCACAAGACCAATTTGTCAGTAGTCCTGTGGCGTCATTTACTATACATTCAACATGGGCAGCAGAGTCAACAGAAAAAAACAATCGTCGTTATTTCTCCGAGGCTGAAGGTTCTTCTGGGGTTTGGTTTCTATGATCGCTGGGGAGGGGTTACTAAAAACAACGCAGAGAACAGCATCATCTTCTGCAACTACTTTCTATTTTACGTGTACTTGATTCACAAATAAATAAATAAATAAACAAACAAACAAACAAACAAACAGCGGGTCACGTCTACTAACCCCTCACTCATCTCCCACAAATGAAGTGCTTTCCCCAGCGCGAAATACAACAGAAAGCAGTGCGTGGGAAGAACCCCCCGCGACCCCGGGGGGCTCCTGGGATGTGTCATCGCCCGCCCCGCCCAGCCCGCCCGAGGCCGCAGCGAAGCGGATGCTCACCGTGGCTTCGATCCCGTCGCCCTCTCGGCCTGCGGCCGGCCCCCGACAGCGCCCCGACCCAGGCAGCCCGCTGTCCTCTCTGACAACCGTTCTGCTCCAGCCGCCGACCATCCCGGCCCGGCTCTGTTTACAAGCAGCTTCTCCCGGTCCCACTCTCAAAAGCTTCCCCCGCGGCAGCCCGGCAGACAGACCCGGATACTCAGGGTTCCAGCCCGGGAGGACCGGTCCCCTCCAGCCGGCAGAGCAGGCGGGCGGGCGGGGCCTGACCTCCTTATCTCATTGTTTCCAAAACAGCATTTATCTCAGGCTTTGCACCGCCCCCCCTCTACTCCCCACCCCACCCCCCGGTCCTCCCAACTCCAAAAGGATGTTTATACTTAAAACTGTCACTTGGAACCTACCAGAGTAGGGTCAGCTATCTGCAGTTGCCATTGGCTAAGAGAACTTCTCACAAATAATGCTTTCCACAAGCAGGAACAAACAGCTTTCCATCTCTGGTTAAGTGCACGGGTGTGGTTGAGGGAGAAGGTCTCTAACCTGGCTGTAGATTTCCCAGATAAGACGTGAGGGGGAGGGGAGGCGGGGGAGGGAGTGAAGAGGTCACCTCTACTGAGGTCTCCCAGTAACCAGACCACTCGGCAAGGAGGTGCTGTTCCAGTTAGGCAAATCTTCCAGTTTCCAGCCTTAATTCTCCACCACAGCACAGTTCTCAGTCATTTTCTCAATTAAGACTAATAAAAGGAAGGCTGAGTGTGGTGGTGGAAACCTTCAATCCCAGCACTAGCACTACTCAGGAAGCAGAGACACGAAGACCTCTGTGAGTTGGAGGCCAACCTGGACTACACGGAGAGTTCCTGGCCAACCAGAGCTACATGTGAGACAAAATCTGTCTCAAAAGCAAAAGCAAGCCAGGAGGTGGTGACACCTGCCCTTAATCCCAGCGCTCAGGAGACAGAGGCAGGTGGATCTCGGTGAGTTAGAAGCCAGCCTGGTTGAGTGAGTTCCAGGATGGCCAGGGCTACACAGAGAAACCCTGTCTCAAAAAACAAAACAAACAAAGCAAAAACAGAACAAAAAAATATATATATGTGTGTATCTCAACGGCCCCATCCAAAGGCTGTTTAGTAGTGAAGAGAATTAGGACTCAAATGGGATATATAATATTTTTTGAAAGTCAAATTCTTTTTGTTTTTGTTTCTTTGTGTGTTTTGCTTATCAAGACAGGGTTTCTCTGTATAGCCTTGGTTGTCCTGGACTCACTTTGTAGATCAGGCTGGCCTCGAACTCACAGCAATCCACCTGCCCCTGCCTCCCAGTGTGCTGGGATTACAGGCATGTGCTACCACGCCTGGCTTGAAAGTAAAATTCTTAAAGAGTAAAGGATCAAATCTATAATATATAGCACCCAAACATAATATCTGCTACATGGTAATTATACTTTAAAATTTCAAATTTAGGACTAACGTCCAAAATATAGTCTGTAGTCAGCAGAGTAAAAGACACTGAAACGAGAAGCACAATATAAGCAGTTAGACCTTTTCCCCTAGTTAAAAAAAGTAAAATAAAATAAAAAAGATGAGCCCAGCATCTTTTGTGCTTGAACTTCATTACTGAAAGCAAATTCAGAGTGTAAAAACTTAAAATTGAAGAAAACAAATTCAAACACTTTTTTTTTTAAATCCATGTTTACAAAACGACGACTGAATTTACTTCCTATCACTAACACTGGGAACCCATAATAACCTCATCTGAGAAGCTGCTGGCTTCTGGGCTAGTTATCATCTGGGAATATTTTGTTTTTGTTTGTTTGTTTATTTTCTAAATTCAAAATTGTTAAATTCACATCAGCATCCGAAGGCCGTCTGCTACCATCGTCCTCATTATTTTTAACAGACTGCGGTTGGGGGCAAGTTTTAGATTCAAGACCTTCTCCTTACTGCTGTGTTTGGGCAGCCTCCCTGACTAGCGGAAGCCTGCACCACAGCAGGGCCTTCAGGGGCCACTATCTTTACCTACACTGCCCGCTTCCTGTCATCCAGGAAGGCCTCTCTTCAAGCAATCAGGATAGTTTTTGATAAGAGAATAGAAAGAAACGTCAAAGCCATCTCGTCCAACCATTGTCTACAGCTACTTTCTAACTTCAAAATTTGTAGTGGACTTACACTAGCCGAGAGAGTTCAGAGCTCATAACCCCGTTGGCACTTACTTGTTGGGAATAGCTCTTTTGTTGTTGTTGTTTTTCTCTACTCAGCACTCACACTTCCTTAGGGAACCTGTGCCTACTTTGAAATCACAACATAAGAATGTAATGAGTGCTAGGCATATCCTACTATTGATGGTCCATTCATCTTGCTCATGGTGGTCGATCCAAAGTTGGACATTTGTAGAAGTTACTTTGCTATGGGCAAAAAGTGACCAAAAAAAAAAAAAAAACTTTATAGGGAAAGGATTTATTTTGTTTTGTAGTTCAAGGGAATCGAGCCTACCTAGCATGGCAGCAGAAGAAAGAGATAGCCAGTCACATTGTAGATGCAGTTAGGAAGCAGAGAGAGGACAGCAAATAGGACTGGGACTAAGAGACCTCAAGACCCATCCCTAGTGACCCATTTTCTCAAGCTGGGTCCCACCTCACAGCCTTCCTTCTGCTGTGGACTAGGTGTTCAAACACATGAAGGTATCCAAACACATTCAAACCACAATAGCATGTGACCCAGGCAGAGTCATTCCCTGGAAATTTGTTATTTAAAATTCTGGAACGGATCTTGCCTGCGGGGTCACAGGGCTGGAAAGATCCAGGTTGGTGGCTTCTGGTGGCCATCTTTCCTATCACATAGAGAATATCTTTGTGAAGAAGACGTTTGGACGGGGTAGGAGTAGGTGAACATCAAGGGCTCAGTGGAGATTTGGGGTTGGAGAGAGTAGGAACCTAAGAAAAAGAGCTAATAACCTTCTCAGAGGCCCAAGATCTCCCTGAGTCTGACCTAGCCTGACCTCTCACTACACCATGATTAAACTCAACGTTTGTTCATTTACTATTGGAAATGTAACTAACTGATAGACCAAATTTTCTGGTGGATCTCCAACATTCTTCTTTCTTCACATATTCCAGACACACTTAAAAAAAAAAAAAAACCACTCTTGGTTACTAGCTGTTTCCTATTTATTTATTCCAGGTTTATTGAGTGTATACCTGACAAAAAATTTCACCATGTATCCCCTTCCATGTCTCCCAAAGGGCAGGGCTTTGTCATATTTATGTGTAAATTTTACATACCATTTACCATGGTTTTAGTAAACAATCTCAGTAAATATTTGTTAAAGGCTCAACAGAGGAGCACTTGCTTAGCATGCATGAGGCCTTGGATTCCATTTCTAGTACTGTTTCTTTTTTTACCCCAAACACATGTTGCTCAGTGGTAGCATGTGGAAGGCCCTGAATTTTATTACCAGAACCCTCCCAAAGCAATAAAACCAAATACCACATGACATGTAAGAAGATATCATTATTTTTTTTTTTACTTTTATACCTTATTTAATAAAATGCTGCACAGCCCACAATAGAATAAAGTGGTGCTGTCTTTCAAAAACTAAAACAAAACTCTCATCAAAAAAATATTTTAGGACCAGCAAGATGGTTTAGTGGATAACAGCTCTTGCCACATAAGCCTGACAACCTGTTTTATCCTTGAAATCCACTTTAAAAAGTTGGATTCAGTGGGATTCCATCTGTAATCCCAATACTCCTACACTCAGAAGCAAGTAGAGCAGGAGAATCTCCCAGAATCCTTCAGACTGGCTAGTCTAGAGAACACAGCACAGCAGAAAGAAGAGCGGCCTCAGCAAGGTGGAAGGAGAGAATAACTCCATAAGTTGTCCTTTAACCTCCATGTGCATACTATGGCATGCACTAACACACAGGGCACACACACACACACAACACACACACACACACAGATAATAATGATTATGATACTATATAATGAGCAAAATTTCTAAAACAATATTTAAACTAGATCAGAAAAAAGTGAAGGTTATTTATAAGTTAAAGTATGCAGAGTAGATACGTTTATCCTATTCCTTAAAATATGCCCAAGTGAAGATGAGTAGAATGCTCAGTGAAGCCAATATAACATGATCCACTTGTTTCCTTAGGCATTTGGGATACGTTATGCTAGCTAGTTTTATGTCAGCTTGACACAACCAGAGTTGCTGGAAAGGAGGGAACCTCAAATGAGAAAATGCTTCCTCTATAAGATTGGGCTATCTGCAAAGCTGTGAAGGCATTTCCTTATTCAGTGGTTGATCTGGAAGAGACCAGACCATTATGGATGGTTCCACCCTGGGCTATTGGTCTTCTGTTCTATAAGAAAGAGAATGTTGAGCAAGCCATGAGGAGCAATCTAGTAAGCAGCACTCCTCCATGGCCTCTGTATCAGCTCCTGTCTCCAGGTTCAGGCCTTTTTGGGTTCCTGTCTTGGCTTCTTTCAATGATGAACAGTGCTATGGAAGTGTAAGCTAAATGAACTCTTCCCTCCCCAGCTTGTTTTGGTCATAGGTTTCTTCACAACAGTAACTCTAGCTAAGACAAATATTCAGATCACAAATATAGCAATTTTCTTTTATTTGTTTGTTTGAGACAAGGTTTCTCTGTGTAGCATTCATTGGCTGTCCTGGAACTACTCTGTAGACCAGGCACTCCTCAAACTCAGAGATCTGTCTGCCTCTTCCTCCTGAGTACTGAGATTAAAGGCATGAGCCACCACTGCCCAGCTAGAGTAATTTTCTAGAGTATAAGTGAGTGAGCTGTCCAGCAGTAGGTACCCCCAAGGCCATACCCATCATTAAAATGTTGAAACAGTCCCCTAAAGTCTGGTAACTAGCTTCTCTCAATAAACTTTCTATGGACCCCAAAGTTCTTTTTAAGAAACTTCCTCAGATTTAGAACCAGAGTATTTTATTAATTCCTGACCCTGTTTACTGGGATCGTATCTCTAAGCCTCGGCCCTCACATTATAGCCAGGATCCTTTCAAATTAGTTAACAGGGTAGATCATTCATATTTCAAAGTCTTTTGACGATCGTGACTACAAATACTGGGTATCAAGAAATTATAATGAAAAATATTTTCAGCAAAACAAAATATTCAATGATTCTCTACCACTACTACTTACAAAGCGCGTTTAGCCAGAGTGCTCAACAATAAATTATAGAAATTACAGGAAAAAGTCTTTAGGGGGCTGGAGAGATGGCTCAGAGGTTGAGAGCCCTGGCTGTTCTTTCAGAGGTTCTGGGTTCAATTCCCAGCAACCACATGGTGACTCACAACCATCTATGATGAGATCTGGTGCCCTCTTCTGGCTTGCAGGGAGAACACAATAAATGTAATAAATAAATAAATAAATCTTTTTTTTAAAAAAAGTCTTTGACTAAGTAATTTGAATGTGACTAATCAATTAATGCCTTCTAGAGAAATCCCTTGTCCTCTAGGTAGAGGACCATGGGTCATTATGAGTCACTATCAATGAGGAAGCCCTTTAACAAGTGCCTCAATACTGATGTAAAACAAAACCATTTTGAATGATATGTTATCAGTTTCCTTCTGGGAAAAATCCAAGAATCTGATAAAATGTCTACATAATATGAAGAGTGTAAAGAAACTTTGAGACCCTCAAAAGTTTTTCTTGCAGGTTGAATGTCCCAGAGACCAAAGCAGAAAAAAAAAAAAAAGCTTATTGTACAGGAAATCAGCCTGCATGCAAGAAAGGGAAGGAAATTGAACTGAGCAGGGGGAAAGGTATAGCCACGAGGCCCAACCACAGCCTCAGCTAACCCCACAAAGACGTCCAAGACAGGGGCCCTTCAGACATTTGGCAAAGATTCTAAGTAGCCAGAGAACAGTAGATTGCTGGCAAACTGACTCCCTACATAAGAAAAAAAAACTATGCTTTTGATTAGTGAAATATCACGAACAATCCGACCTCTAGACACATAGCTGGATTTCCACTTCTAGATACACATCACAGAACAGGAACCAAGTTGATGTTCACAGTCAGGCCCTGAGAGTCAGTAGAAGCTAGCTCCAGCATGGCCCTGCCTAAGATGGCCAGAACATTATTTTCCCACATCCCTCTGTCACTGGAAGTGGGCCTCTACATATCCTTGGACAAGGCAACTTTATGCAGGTGACAAGTGGAAGAGGCTGACTGCTGAGTGAAATCTGTTGTCAGTGCTCCCAGCAGAAGCAGCAAGGAGTCCTCTCTGCTAGAGACCTAAACAGCACACTGCAGTCTGCTGTGCTTGCTCAGGAAACTGTCCCTTCCAGTACCCTCAGTAGAGAGAAATCCCTTTTTCTTTTTCATAGGACCTAACCCCTACTCCAGGCCCTTACCCTAAAGCCCATGAAATTTTACCTTATTCAGTTCTTTTCATCAGACTAGGACCAGCAAAGAGGAGCTGTAACACTGTAGCATCCCAGTACAGCCAGGGATATCCTCCCCCAGGACTGCAATGCATCTGCTGAGGAGGCTTCCTCTTAGAGCTGTGTGGTTCCTGGGATCCCAAGTCCCAGGATGCCTTTCCATCTGAGCAGGAATGGCAACAATTATGGGGAATTGGAGAGTGTGACAAATAGGAAAAAGGGCTACAAAAGAGAAGGTTTGAAGATCTTGGGACTCTCGTCTGTAACATTTGCCTTTTGGCATCGTCCAGTTCTAAATGCCAGACATTTACAGAGTGACTTTATGTTCATACTGACTTGGAGGCTTAATGTTCTCATGGGGCTGGGGCATGTTTAATCACATCCTACAGAAAATGGACAGAACTGGAAATTATCCAGCCAAGTAAAACGAACCAATCCCAGAAGGACAAACATTTTTGTCTTCCCTTATTCATGGGATCTGGCTTAGCAACACATGTGTGTACACACGTGGGTGCACGCACACATTCAAGCACACGAACATGCACAAACCCAAGAAAATAAAATTGGAGAAATGAATTTGTGGAGAGGAAGGGGACAGATAGAGGAAGGTTGCTGGGGCGTGGGCAAATGTAGGCAAAGTAGAATGGGTGAAGGTGTCATGATGAAACACTATTTTGTACACTAAAAATTTTTAAATAAAATAAAAACTAAGACTACACTCTACAGAGAAATGGACAAAAAAGGAGGCATTTTCTTTAACAGCTTACAGGAAGGACTTTGCTGTTTTCAGAACGGACACGGGAATCAAGAGTGTGTTTCACTCCCTTCTGCATGGTAGAAGTGAGGAAAGAGAGAGAAAACATACCTGATTCCCTCTCTCTCTGTCTCCCTCCCTCTCTGTGTCCCTCTCTCCCTCCCTCCTTCTCTTTCTCCCTCCCTCCTTGGCCTGCAGACACACACAGAGCTCTGCTATTCTTTAGCTAATGGGATTGGCACCGCTTAAAGCAGACTGCTAGGTCATTGTCTGAGACCACAGCAAGAGAAACATTATTTAAAGACCATTCAGACCCAAAAAGAAGCGGCTGAGCACAGTAATTATGGGAGACCCTCCATTAACTAGGGCGTCTTTGCCCTTTGTCTGAGTTGGTCTAATAAGGCCTGCTAATGGGACTGTGGGGACGGGAGCCCGCTAATGGCTCTAAAACAGCCCCTTCTTGGCCCCTTTGTCCCCAAAACTGTCTTTAGAGATGCTGTGGCCAAAGCCAGAAGTTACCATTCTGCAAAACGACTTTCACAAAAACAGTGTGGACCCCTGCTCACTCAGGGCTCTGGTTTTCAAAATTAGGAAACATGTTTGTCTTCCTGGCTCTCTCTGATTCCAAGGCCTCTTTCTTTGGTCCTTGGCCATTGGGTTCTTGGGAATTTGTCTCTGGAAATGGCAGTGCTTAGTGGTCATCAGGCAGAACCACAATCCTGAGGAATGCGTCCCACTCTGCTTCTGCTGATTTTCCCTATTGAACTCTAGTTTAGGAAAATTGCCTGTCCCGTCATTCCTTTAAAAATACATACAAAGCTGGAAGTCATTCAGGTGTTTATTTGGTATGCCTCCATTCAAACTGCTGTGCCATATCTGAAAGCTGTGAACCGAAAGCAGCTAGGGCTTAGCTCTTCTGGAAGCTTGCCCCACACCAGGGGAGGCCATGTTTTGCTGGTTTGGCCAAAGCTGCTGTTTCTTCTTCTTCTTCTTCTTCTTCTTCTTCTTCTTCTTCTTCTTCTTCCTCCTCCTCCTCCTCCTCCTCCTCCTCCTCCTCCTCCTCCTCCTCCTCCTCCTCCTCCTTCCTTTATTGTTTTGTTTTTTGTTTTTCGGGACAGGGTTTCTCTTTTTAACCCAGGCTGTCCTGGAATTTGCTCTGTAGAACAGGCTGGCCTCAAACTCAGAGATCCACTTGCCTCTGCCTCCCAAGTGTTGGGATTATAGGCAAGTATCACAATCATCCAGCTAACTTGTTACTTCTTTTCCTTCCCCCTGGTCTAAGCTTCCATCTGCTCCCCTCTGAAGAGCCCTGCAATGGTGGGCAAAATAACATCAGCACCCACCCTCAGTGCCCATCCCCCACCCTACCCATTCTCCTATGACACCACAGCAGCTGGTTCCAAACAAAAACCTGATGAGATTCACACATGGTTCTTTTCTTTTTCTCTAGTAACGACTTAAACCACGCACCGCTCAGCTGTCTGCTCCACTCAGTGAAGCCATTTACAAAGCCATTGACATTCCAGTTCATTTGTGGCACAGGGCCTTTGCACGTCTTTCTGCCCTGGCAGCCTCCACACCTCCATCAGCTCTCTCGGCTCAGTCATGACCTTCATGTTTCTTTACTACCCTCTTGAGGCTGATGAGTTAATGCTTGGCACTTATAGTAATTACATCTTTACAATCACCAGGATACCTTTACATTAATAGGTACCTTTCAACGAGACTACAAATATCAAGATAAAAAAAACCCGAGCTTCACAGTTAATAACAACTGCATCTGGTTTTGTTTGTCGGATTTTTGTTTTGTTGTTTTGAAGCACGGTAGCCTTGGACTCACTATGCACACAGTGAACTCCTGATCTTCCTGACTCCATCTCCTAAGTGCTGGGACTGAAGGGGTGTGCCACCACACTCAGCTGCAATTAGGTCTGGATTTATCTTCTATTACATCCTATATGCCTAGGGGTAGATGCTGGATGCCTTTCCTTCACTGGTCTCTATCTGTTGTTGTTGATGTTTTGATGTTGTTTATTTGTTTGTTTGTTGTTGTTGTTTGTGTGGCCTTGGCTGTCCTGGACTCACTTTGTAGACTAGGCTGGCCTCGAACTCTCAGAGATCCACCTGCCTCTGCTTCCCCCAGTGTTGGGATTACAGGCGTTTGCCACAGCACCAGGCTTTCATCTGTAATTTTGACACAGGTCTCTCATATCAAACTAAAGCTCCTCTGATCAGGGTAGGCAGGATGGCCACCTGTCTCTGTGCTAGCACCTACAGTGCTAGAGTTACGAGCATATGCCACTGTGCTCAGTTCTTACACTGGTTCTGGGGATCTGAAATCATGTCCTCGTGCTTGCATGGCAGGCACTTCTTCACCAAGCCATCCCAGCTCCGGAAGCATCTTTCTTAAAGGATCCTTCTCATACCATCAGACTAGAGCCTCAGTCTTGGGTTTTCTGGTCTCCTGTACTATCAGAAACATACACAAGCCTCAGGGCACACATATTCTGAATTTATAAGTGTCCAGTCAATGGTAGTCTTAACAGCATCCGAACAAAGCGATGCATTGCATTTAATTTTTTTTTCTGTGCATTGGTATTTTGCTTGCATGTATGTCAGTGTGAGGGTGTTTGATCCCCTGAAACAGGACAGTTGTGAGCTGCCATGTGGGTGCTGGGAATTGAACCAGGTCCTCTGGAAGAGCAGCCAGTGCTCTTAACTGCTGAGCCATCTCTCCAGCACACAAATGCATTGCATTTTTAGCTTATCCTGAAGCAATCTTGCTTCATTCTCCTCTTTTAATAACACATAAAGCTTGTACTTATGATGGCTGCCAGTTTCCTGTCTTCTACAGTAGAAGTTGTCTCCTTCATCCTTCTGTGCATTCTCCTCTAGGTCACAGTGTTTTGCTCTCCTTCCTCTTCCTTAAATAAAATAAGTGGGGCCTGGAGAGATGGCTCAGTGGTGAAGAGCACTGGCTGCTCTTCCAAAGGACCTGAGTTCAATTCCCAGCACCCACATGGCAGCTCACAAAAGTGTCTGTAACTCCATTTCCAAGGCATCTGACATCCTCACACCAATCCACATAAAATACAATTAAATAAGTTATTTAAAAATAAAATAGGTGACATCTATGCTGAATAACCCCCCCCCCAAAAAAAAAAAAAACCATGTTCTTCAGCCCATTCCCTAACAAGTGGACTGGTACCCGTATGCTGTCTCCAGATGAGATCTGGAGAAAAGGTCCATTGCAGAGCCCTCAGACCAAACCTCCAGGGTCAAGGCAGCTTTCGTTACGTCTTCTCGCAGGGGCATCCCTTACAGGCACCATTGCTTGATTCCTTGAAGTCCAAGGAGAAAGCAGTCTTTGCCTCCACAACATTCATGCCACTCCTGCACGAATGAGCAGTCATAGCAGCAAGGCAACTCACAGGGTTTACAGCTGGGGGAGACTGCTGATGGCTTCCCTCTGCCGTCAGCCTGCAAAGCACCTTCTGGCAACATGAAAGCTAGCCAGCAAGGAGGATGCTTCCAGGTCAGCTTGATTTCTCCATGTCTTGTGACTCAGCTATGTAGGTCTTACCACCAAGTTCTGGTGAGTAACGAAGAGCTATGGCAACAGCCTGTACTGTTTATGGTGTCTCTGGGACCCCCTGTCCCAATTGCTGAAAGGAGGGTGTCCTTTCATAAGGCACTGGGCTTCTGGAAGGAACAGTGTCCTTCTGTGTATGAGTGATCCAAGTAGAATTTAGATCAGAAAAGAAGCACCAGGTCTCTGAGACCTGAAGAAGGACAAATTTTATCTGTAAACTAATTCATTCAAGGAGGGGCTCTTTGATGTCATTCAGTATTAGACATGTTGTTTGAACTTTAATCTTTCATACCCAAGAATGTCAGTAAAGTCCTGTTTATGTTTTGGTGGATTACGGATTCAGTAATTTGCTTCAAGTCAGTAATGTAGACACCTAACCATCACTTTCTGTTTCCTGGCTGTGGATCAAACATGACCAGCTGTCTCTTGCTCCTGCTATCTTGCCCTCCTCACCAGACAATGAGCCAAAATAAACCATTATTTTATTTTTGTCAGATTCTTCGTCATACCACAAGTAAAGTAACGAATATAGTACGTTCAATTTTGTGTGTATATATGTGGGCATGTGTATGTGTGTCCACATTGTGTGTATATATGTGTGTCTGTGTGTCTGTATGTGTGTGTGCATGTAAGTATGTGTATGTATGCATATGTATATATATTCATGTCTATATGTGTGTGTTTGTGCATTTGTGTATGTGTGTGCATATGTCTATGTGTGTGCATAGATATGTGTTTGTATGAGTGTGTGTATGTGTTTGTGAGTGTATATGCCATATGTGTGTGCATCTTTGTGTGTGTGTGTGTGTGTGTGTGTGTGTTTGTGTGCCTTCGAGCATGAGCCAGCAGGTGGGAACTTGGGCTGTCACATGTGCTAAGCATATACTCTGAGTTATGCTATAGAGCCACACTTTCCCAACTCTACTATTTTGTCAGTTTCCATCAGAGTAAGACTAATGGACTGATGTAACAGCAATTCCAGGTACGGATAGACAGGTAGAAAAAAGATAAATAAATGATAGAGAGAGATGATAGATACAGATAGAGATAGATAGAAAGTAGATAAATGACAGATAGATAGATGATAGATAGATAGATAGATAGATAGATAGATAGATAGATAGACAGATAGACAGATAGATACAGATGATAAATAGAGATAATGTGTGCAAGCAGTTCAATTGATGGCTTTATTTGGAAATAAATGCCTGTATATTTGGACTTTTACCCTACTTCAATTCTTACCCCACAATCAAAACTGTTTTTGGATTATCCAAAGTGATAAGTAATAAAGAGGAAAACACAGTAACACTCACTCTTGACCCATCATACTTAATTTTGAAGTTGTCTTTTCAGAATCATAAAATAAAGAGCTATTTTCCTGCAACTTCTCTCCTTCAAAATATTTGGATAATACACAAGGGTGACTAAATGGATAGTTTGAATCCACCGTGAAGACGGCCAGTTGGTAAAGAAAAGCTGAGAGAACGGAGTCCAAATGTCTTTGGAGTACCTGGAAATTACACCTGGCAGGCAGCAACCTTTTGTGCCTCTTTGTCATACTGTGTTTTCCTCACAGCAGGCTTTCAAGGGTACCTTTATTACACTGATTACTAAATTAGTGTTGGATTTAATGAGAGAGATCTGTCCTTTTATTTGTGCCTTTTCCCTTCTTCTTCTTCTTACTTAAAAAAAGAAAAGGGATCAGCATCACAAAAGCTTTGTACATTTCTAGTTTGCTTTTGATGATGTGACCATTTGCTCTCATCCATCTCCATGGTAATAGGCTTCCTCCACCCCCACTTCTCCGAGCCTCTGAGGCTTCGGAGTGAGGAGAGTTGCATGCTAAAATAATGCACAGAAACAAATTGGTCTCTGTAAATAGTCCCTATCTTCAAAGCCTTTGAATTTCCTTCAGAATGTGATCCATTTTTTTCCCTGAGCTTGAAAATAGGAATATTTCAGAAAAAATATTTGAAAGTAGAAATTTGCATCTTAACAAACACATCTCAGTAACTACCTGTATTCCAAAATAAGACTTGGACAGGATTTTAAAATTGGAAAAGGCTCGGGTTTCATTCAGTCCAAGATATAGATACTTAAGGAAACTGAGACTCAGAGTAACTGATTGTCTTGTATTTAGTCAGAACTTGGCTGGGCTTTATGCCTCCCAGCAAAACAACTCCTCCTCTCTTCCTGTTATTGCAATCATACCAGTCACGATGTTAGTAACAGCAGGTATCGCTTATATCAATCATAAATACAGATATATAAAGAGATAATAAAGAGAAGATATGCTGAAAAATGAAAACAATTGTTATGTCATGTTGAACAACTTTTTACCATAACTCAAAAGAGTTTTGCTGTAGATTGAGACAGGGTCAACGTGCCAAGTAGCCCTAACTGGCCTTGAACTCACAGAGATTCTCTATCATTTTTTAACGTGGTTTTTTAAAATTGATCTTGTGACTTTAAAATAGTGTTATTTTAAAAAATATCACGTAGAACTAACTCACGATTCTTAAGATGATTTATATACAAACACACACATAGACGCAAACATATATTTTATAGTATGTAAACAAATATAATAACAGTTTCTGAGTGGTTATAGTTAATTTGTTCTTCTTTTGCATAGTTTCTTAGCTGGGAAAGTAGTTTCATTGGTAGAGCACTTGTCTAGCTTGGGTTGGATTGCATTTTCCTGCATTGCAGAAAATGGGGTATGGTGGTGCAAGCCTATAATCCCAGAACTCTAGAGGAGGAGGTAGGAGGAAGAAATTGAAGGGTAATCCTTGGATACATAGCAAGTTGGAGATCAGCCTGGGATACATGAGACCATGCCTCAAAAGGGGAAAAAAAAATGTATTTTTGTGTTTAAATATTTTATAGTATAAAACTTGCATTATTTTTCACAGGAGAAAAATTCTTTTATTTTTCGGGAAAAAAAAATACTTACGTATTCCATGCTTAAAAATGTAAATCACAGGTCTGGTAAAATGGCTCAGCAAGTAAAGGTGTTAGCCATGAAGCCTAAAGACCCGATTAAGACCAGGCAGCCACATGGTAGAAGGAGAGAACTGGCTCCTTACAGTTGTCTTCTGATTCACATGACACCCTGGCACGTGCCCATCTACACACTAAATAAATAAATAAATAAGCATGTTCGAAAGTTTGCATGACTCAAACCTGGCCCAATCTGACTGTCCTCCCCCTCCCCCATGAGATATAAAATAATTAATCTATGATGCAGAACAGCTGTAGACATCTTCTCCTGTTCTGTCAACCATGACTTGGTGTTGTTGGTGTTTGTTTTCTTTTTTTCCACAAATTGGTAGCAAGGCTTACTCAGCCAGTAACAGATTGACTGATTTCACCCAAACATTAGGTAAAGATGTTCTTTTTACCTAAGCCTCAGAAAGCATGTCTTACTCATTAACTCATTGAAGGCCTCATTTAAGAAATTTTATTGGTTTTGAAGACTTTACACAAAGCCGAAAAGATCAGTTGCACCTAGGAAATTATGGGACATCTTCTGGGAATAAATGATAGGCAAGAAAGACAACCGAAGACCACAGTAAGACACATAGGGAAGGTCCCTGGAGCAGTGCGTTGGGGGTGATGGATGCCAAGAAAAGGTGCTATGATCCTAATTCAGAGATCCCACCAGGGCATGGGTGTAGGATGAGCCTCAGACAACCAGTTAAGCAAAGAAGAACATGCTGCTGGTTAGAAGGTAATCTTAGCCCCAGGAGTATGAATGACTGAAATGACTGAGTTTTCCAGCATTGTTTTCTCTACTTGATTACAGTATAGATCAACTAGATAGACCCAACAACTTTTTAATGATTCACCATATACTTATTTTATGTGCATTGGTGTTTTGCTCACATGTATGTATATGTCAGGATGTCAGATCACCTGGAACTGGAGTTACAGATAGTTGTGAGCTACCATGTGGGTGCTGGGAATTGAACCCAGGTCCTCTGAAAGAGCAGCCAGAACAACAGCTTTAAATTTTTAAAATTTATTTGTTTGTTTGTTTTATGAGTGCTCTATCTGCATGTACACCTGCATGCCAGAAGAGGGCATCAGATCCCAGAATAGATGGTTGTGAGCCACCATGTAGTTACTGAGAATTGAACTCAGGACTCTAAACCAGTGAGCCATCTCTCTGGCCTGCAACAACAACCTTTTAATTTCAACACTAATAATTGTTTTAATCATTGTTATAGAAAGCTAGTGTTTGAAGCTTTGGGAAAGGATCAAATGAACACTTAGTATAACTTTTTATACATTGTAAAGGTTTTCCTAAAAACAAGTCTTCATTGAAATGAGAGGTAAAAAGAAACAGAAAATATAGCTTATGCTGGGATGTTAAAACTCAGTGAGAAATGCTTGAATAAGGAGTCCATAGACATCTCTTGGTCTTTGCTCCAAGCTTCTTTCTTCTGTTGTGGTTCAAACCCAAATCTATAGGTCTATCCGTCTTTGGCTCTTTTCTTCCCTTCTCTCCAGAATTCAGCCCACCAGCAAGACTTTATATTTATCCCTCCAAAGCATCCTCCATTCATCAACTTCCCATCTCTTCATCACATCACAGCAGACCCAGGCTCTTGGTCCCACCATCTCTCGTATGAGCAGCACAATGACTCCTAATGCAGCCTCCTTCTGACCCTCAACGCAGCCCATTTTGTCCATAGCGGCCAGATGTAAAGCATCCAGCAGGTCATGCACAAGCACCTCATGCCTGCTAACAGGCATCCTTTTGACAAAACAAAGTCCAAGCTCCTTTCACCAAGAGTGCCTACTTGATGGGCCAACCTGTCTCTTCCCCCTTTTCCTTCCCTACCCCTCAGGTCTCCATACGTCTTGCTTTCCAGATGTTCCCAGTGTGAACAAAAGCCTTGCCTGAAGACGTCCCCTGTTTTTTGTTGTCTTGCGTTTGTGCCCACCAGCAAGTGCTTTAATTACCCACAGGATGTAAGTGTGATCAAATGCACTATTGCAGGAGGGCTTTCTCCCACTCCTCTATCGAAAATGGTAGTTTGAGCCTCCCTCTTTCCTATTCTTTGACGGTCCTTATCGTGAGCTTAAATTATGTTATGTCATTAAACGAGTTAGTCTTTTCTCTCTGCCTCTGGAAGAGAAGCTCTGCAAGGAGCCAGGCGGTCTTTCCTCTTTCCTGTTGTTGGAGTAGGTCTTCACATACAGAAGCGACTCAACACGTACTGGCAGAATGAATGAACCGTTTCATCTCAACCCTCCCTTCTCCTGTGAACGATTTGGGGAATGAGGGTCCACCTGAAGGCTACTGGGATGCCTGGAGGACAGTAATTCAGGAAGCAGCCTGTGCTGAAGTGCTGTGCTGCCTGTCTGTCGTGAGCCAATGTGGATATTTCAGGGGTAATTTCAGACTCTAGTTTCTGTGGCTCCGAGAGCTGACCACCTAGAAGAGGCTGTGAAGCTTCGATGGACTCATTTACATAAGCGCTTGCTGCCCCCTGTAGGCAGTTGTCTTGTTGAAGCCTGAGACCCACCCTGTACCGTGATTTGCACATAGAACATCTGCAAAATGAGTGCCGAACTGAATAAAATTCGTCATTTCCAATCTAATACTTGGATTATGTTCTTAGGTTCCATTGTGTGTGTGTGTGTGTGTGTGTGTGTGTGTGTGTGTGTGTGTGTGTTCATTTGAAATATCTAGTTTAAAGTTATCAGACTTGAGTGATGATAACTTTTTATCATCTAATACATAACTAATTCTCTCCAAGCTAGCTTATTGCAACTCCATTGAAAATGTATAGCACTGTTTTATTATTATTAATTATAATTATTATTATTATTTTTTTTATTTTGAGACAGGACCTGACCATTTAGCCCTGGATGCCTTGGAATACACAGATATCCACCTGTTTTTGCCTCCCAAGGGCTGGGATTAAGAGTGTATGCCACCGTACCTAGATTATTTATTTATTTTTTATATTTCACTATGTGTGTGGATGTGTGCCTGTGTGTGAGTATGTGAACATGAGTGCACATACCTGTGGAGGCCAGAGGCATCAGACTTCCCTGGAGCGGGAGCCACAGGTGGTAGATTGTAAGTTGTTTGATGTGGGTGCTGAGAATCGAACTTGGGTCTCTTGGAAGAGCTTCAGGCTCTCTCTTATTTTTCTTTATATTTCCTACAGAACCAAGCAAATTGTTACTACACCTTATATGAGAAAGTTAGGAAAGAGTAGTTAAGAGAATGATTAAAAAAAAAAAAGTAGCACCTTTTTACTGTAGAGTCTAGCCTTGCTGAATGCTAAGGTATGCTACAAAGCTCCTATATTTAAGACATTCCCTATTCTTAGATGGGATGATTAAGCATTGAAAGCATTGTTGTCTCTAACTCAACATTTAAATCCAATTCTAACAAAAACAATGTTTCCCAGTGGATGTTGATGCTAAATTTTCATAGGAAAACCAGTGCTTTCAAAACCATCCAGGGAAGCATTCAGAAAGCATGGCTGTGGGAGGACAGAGGCCCTGTCAGACGTGGGAATAAACCATAAGCCTTTATGATTGAGATAGAGTGTCGCTGGCCAGTGATAGACAAGTAGACCAAGGGAGGAGGAAAAATACGCTCATAAACAGAAATACACATGACAGAACCCACACGAAGAAGCGGCAGCTCAAAGCAGCCGGCAAAGCTGAGCATTCTAAGAGAGATCAGGAGTTCAAAGCCATGCCTAGCAATATAGTGAAGTCCAGGGAAGCTTGGACTGCTTGAGACCGTGCCTCAAAATAAGCAAGCAAGCAGTGCTGCTTAAGCAATGTATTTGGAAAGAAGATAAAATTCATTTGCATCCCACACTAAAGTTCAGATAATCGTACATCTAAATATCAAATAGTAGACAATACAAGTATGAAAAGAAAGCAGACTTCCTCTTTCACTTCAGTGTGGGAAAGTCTCAAACTCTGGAGGCAAGAATGGAAAACACTGATCTATTTGACAATATCCAATTACAAAAATTTGACATGACTGAAACGTTACCATAAACAAATTTTAAAAATAAACAGCAAGCTGGGCGTGGTGGTGCATGCCTGTAATCCCAGCACTTGGTGAAGCAGAGGCAGACGGATCTCTGTGAGTTCAAAGCCAGCCTGGCCTACAAAGTGAATTCAGGACAGCCAAGGCTACACAGAGGAGCCCTGCCTCAAAAAACCAAATAAATAAATAAACAAATAATAGCAAATATATTTGTAAGATACACAACAAATTAAAGGTTGATATTCCTGCCAGGTGTGGTAGCATATGCCTTTAATCCCAGCACTAAGGAGGCAGAGACAGGTAGATCTCTGTGAGTTCAAGACCAGCCTGGTCTACAGAGTGAGTTCTAGGACAGCTTGGGCTATCCAGCGAGACTCCTGCCTCAAAAAACCAAACATAACAAACAAAAGGATGATATTCCTAAAGTTTAAAGAACTTTGAACTTTATACAGGCAAAGAACACAAAACCCAATAGAAAAACAGGAAACTACATTAACAGATACCCCTGGCAAGAAAGGGATGAGGGAGTTTTAGTTTCTGTGTCAGGCTCACCAGCAAACAGAAAAAAAAAAATACTATGTGAGGAGAGTTTAATAAAAGATCTGGAATAAAGAAAAATGAACACAGAACGGTACCAAGAACCAGGAAGACATTACTACTCAAAGACCATGGGGTAGGCAAGTGACGATTATATGGTTATAATTATTATTATAACCATAGTAATAGGGCAATGGCAAAGCAAAGACCCATTCTTTCAAATTATCCCCTCTGGGATGGAGCCTAAGCCATCTTTCTTTTGTCTGGTTGTTTTGAGCAATAGATTGGTTTGGGGCCCAGATTCACCTGGGAATGACTGTCTCACTGAGGGATTGTCTACACTAATTTTGGCTGGTGGGCAAATCATAATTAATGTAAATGACTGGAGAAAACCCAGCCCAGCGTGGGTGGCCCCACTCTCTGGTCAGGGGGTCCTGAACTGAATGAGAGGTAGTCAAGTCCAGTTGAGTGCAAGCAGGCACATGAGCACCTGGGCATTCATTTCTCTCTGCTCTTCACTGTTGGATGTGCTGTGGCTATTGAAGTTCTTGCTGCCTTCATTTTTTTTTTCTTCATATCAGACTGTACCTAGAATTGCAAACTGGAACAAACCCTTTCTTCTCTTAAGGTTTTCTTTGTTGTTGTTTGTTTTGTTTTGTTTTGTTTTGAGGCAGATATTGCCCTGGCGGGCCGGTAAGACTTTACTGCATCTGCCTCTGCTGGGATTAGCAGCATGTGCTTCCATGCCTGGCTTTTAAGTTGCTTTTTATCAAGGCGTTTTATCACAGCAGTGGAAATAGACCACACTGTCCCTCCTGCCCCTTCCCAGTTCCACCTGTATGCAGAATGTCTCAAGCACTGTACCAGTGTTTGCTAATTCCAGAGATGTTAATCTTCAGGATTCTTAACCAAGAAATTAGAATTTTGAAGAGATTCCCCTACTCTCTTAAATCATCCTGTGGTGGTTTTGTTGTTGTTTTGTTTTGTCTGTTTCAGCACCTTTCTTTCATGTTATGCTGGATAGTTTTCTTCAGCTTGACACAAGCTAGAGTCATCCGGGAAGAGGAAATGCCAGAAGAATTGCCTCTGGTCTGAATGTCTATGAGGCAAGTCTGTGGGGGCATTTTCCTGGTTGATGATTGATGTCAAAGGTCCCAGCCTACTGCAGGTGGTCCTGGGCTGTTTAAGAAAGCAGGCTGAGCAAGCCATAAGAGCAACCCAGTAAGCCGTGTTCCTCCAAGGCCTCTGCTTCAGTTCATGCCCTGACTTCCCTCAGTGATAGATTGCAATGTAGAAGTGCAAGCTAAATAAACCCAGAGTGTTAGCTAACAGCAACAGAAAACAAATGCTTTTCACTGACCATGGCTGCCCATTGTGTGAAACAGTGAGTTCTTTCTACTGTGATAAAATATGCTAAAGGTTTCTAAAGTGTTCTGGAAAGCAAAAGCACAGAAAAAAACAAAAACCAAAACCAAAGTAAAACGGTGGTGATAAATGCATGAGTTTTGGGTCTATTATTGTTACTGGTATGTATAGGCCTAAATTATCTGGCCTTAATGATGTATATAAAAATGGTCTTTACCTGACATGGGCACGTGGTAACAGAGAATGTCACTTGTGGAATCTCAACATGTCGCTCTCATAGAAGTGGAAAGTAAGGTGGGGGCTGTCAAAGTCTGGGAGAGAGGGAGAGGCAGGAGCAGTTGTCCAACGTGTGCGGTTACAGAGGGGCACGCACTCTTGGTGAGGTAGCAGAAAGTTATTCCATGAAGCAACGGCAAGTATTTGAGGGCATGCAGGCATTTAACCTGCTTTAAGCATTTCACAATACATGCACATGCAAACATCACATCAGCCCATCAATAGGCATATTGCTACAGTTTTCTAAAAATTATTACATTTAAATTTTATTTGTTTGTTTATTTATTTATTCTTGTAGGCTTATATGGGTGTGTGCATAAGTCAGAGGAAAACTAGCTGAATTCAGTTTCTCTCCTTCCTCTGTGGGATTGAACTCAGGTCTTCAGGCTTTATCCACTGACCTATCTTTCTAGCCTACAATGGTTTGGTTTTGTTTTGCTTTAAATGAATCAATTAAAAATAAATTTAATTTGAAAGTAAAACAAAGGACAATATTGAGATCTTCAAGAAAAGATTGACCTGACAAGAGGTAGTATTTCCATCCTTCTCATTTAACCAAAAGGAAAAACAAAACAAAACTGACTCAAAACAATTTAAAGTACTTCAGGTATGAGTCGTGCTGTCTTCTTGTCTTGATCTTAGCTTTGTGATTACCGTTTCAGACTCTCTCGCAGTCTGCTGATGCTCTCTGCAGAGCACCTTAAAGCTCCGAGTGTGTCGTCCATCACACACTCATCTATCCCTCCTAAGAACGAAGGCACTTTCCTTTTTTTCTAACTTTTGTTTTTAGTTCCTTCACCCTTCTTTTAAATTCATCCTTCTCAAAGCCAAATTCTTCTAACAATTACAATGCTTACCCCATGAGTGCTTTACACTTCAAGTGCTGATCAAATCTGTTTTAAGCCCTCTAGTATCTTTCCAGATTTCATATTCCTCTCTCCACTGGTATTACAGCTTCAGTGTTTATAAGACAGTTATTCTGTGATTATTTTTCCATTCATCTCTGTATACCTTCCTTAAGTGTTTTGCCATTAAAAATGACTAGTGGCTTCTTCTTCTTCTTTTTTTTCCTCCTCATTTTTATGATACAAGACAATTTCTCGATGGAGAAAATTTAGTGATTTCGACCATTTCTCTTCTACAAATCGCCAGAAAAACATATTACAGACGTTACTGATGGTGTCTGCCATGAGTGCCAAACGGCACTCATCGCTTTCCTCTCTCTTCCGGGGATAAACTCTACAGGCAGTTGCTTGTCTCTTACTTGTTTTTGATGCTTCCCTTCAAGCGTCTGAGCACTTTTGCTACGTCCAGTAGGGTGATACAGTTCACCTGTTGCTTCCACTGGAAACTAATAACCTCTACGGAAATTGTTAAACTTCATTGCTTGTGGGAAGAATCATGACACTTTCCCTTGGGCTTTTCACTGAATTTAGCTCCCCGCCCGTCCGTTGTACAAACCTCTAGAGAAAGCATTCCCACATGGAAGATGCCACACTAGCAGAGGGACTGAAGCCACCTATGAGAGCCCAGCTCCTACGTCAGTATCCAGTATCCGGTGGTGAAGGTAGGTAAAACGGTGCTGAAGAAAACAGGGTAGTGTGTCCGAGGCAAGGGTGGTGCATTTCATTAGCACTGAAGCTTGGTGGCACGTGACCGAAAAGCAGCAACTGAGTTACAGCTCTGCTTCTATTACAGCTCGCTCCGCCTGCCGCCACAGGGAGTCGGGACGCTTTCCAGGAGCCCATCTCCCCTCTTCTCATTCCTGCTGCCCTGTCAGGGTCCCAGGTCCTAAACAGACGGAATGTTGTCCACAAAGACGCTTCCAGGAAGTCCACTGGATGTTTCCATTTGCATGCAGGCACACCGCCGCATCCGGCTGCTGGCGAGGCTGGAGAGTAAAAGTCAAATATTAGGGTACACTGTCCATCCAGTGAATGAGGAGGGCTCCCATGAGTGACCGACCTAAGCGCCTTTCCCCAAGCAGTGACAAAGTACCTGGTACCAGAATGTTTCAGGCAAGGTAAACAGCAAATGGGAAATATTTATCGATTTCATAACAAGAATTTCAAAAAGGGCTGAGGATGGAGCTCAAGGGTTCACAATTGCCCAACACACAACACACACACACACACACACACACACACACACACACACACACACACA
>NW_026593286.1:25852552-25885951 GCF_907164565.1 Psammomys obesus | reverse complement strand
ACACACACACACACACACACACACACACACACACACACACACACACATACTCAGCTGCTATCATACACCAAGGAAACTGGATCCTGAAATGTAGCAAGGAAGAAAGAAACTAGAGCAGATGAGTCTGGGAGATGGGTAATGACTGGACCATAGTCCTCTACCCATCACCATGTTTTTTTTTTTTTAATTTATTTCCTTCCTTCCTATCTTTCTTTCTTTCCTAAGACTTTTAATTGTACTGTCAATTTATTTTTAATGATTTATTTTATTGATTATTTTTATGTCTATGTGTTTGTGTCTGTGCACGTGTGAGTGCGTGTCTGTGGAGGCCAAAAGAGGGCATCAGATCCCTTGGGGCTGGAGTTATTGTGAGTCACCAGGCACAAGTGCTGGGAACCACACTCAAGCTCCCTGGAAGAGCAGCAGGCACTCTTCATCACCCAGATACCTCTTCAGCCCTGGCAATTAATTTTAAGAGAGCCCCCTGTCTTAAATATCTCTAGGATGCTTAGATCATACTAGATAATAAACAGGCTAGAAATACCTTGCTTCTAGTTTTGATTTTCCTCCTCATGATGTAATAGACATCTATAGACAGTACATGTACATTGCATTTGTTCATTATCTGCTTGAATGCGAAACAGATGGAGTCCTACCATATCCACGGTGGAATGCTTTCTGTAGGGAGTGTGGGCCTCGGCAGATGGGAAGGTT
Source organism: Psammomys obesus (assembly GCF_907164565.1). NCBI lineage: Eukaryota > Metazoa > Chordata > Mammalia > Rodentia > Muridae > Psammomys > Psammomys obesus. Next base: position 25,885,237 of record NW_026593286.1, on the reverse strand, counting down.
GACGTGTCCATGTTTATGTGTGAGTCGGGGGGTGGGAGTGGGGGTTAGGGGGTATTGGATACTAATAGGTAAGAAAAATCGAAGCGTGTCTGAGCTCATTGCCAGCTCACTGCCAGGATGTGTGGAAATCAAGAAAAGGAAGGAGGATGTAGCTCATCGTGACACAGTGCTTGCCTGGGATGCACAGAGCCTTGAGTGCAATCCCCAGAAAGACATAAAACCGAAGTGGTGACACATGCCTGTAATCTTAGCACCTGGGAGACGGAGGCAGGAAGACCAGAAGTTCAAGACTGGTCTTGTCTAAATAATGAGTTCAAGACCAGCCTGAGATCCATGAGGCTTGTCTGAAAAAAGAGGAAAGGGAGCAGGAGATTTTACTTGGATAGGCTCCTTTAAATCTATCTATTTTTTTAACTGTAAGGTCAAGCATTTGGTAGGACTCATTACTATATTATTGGTTAAGGGAGCATTTCTTTCACTAAATTGCTCTTGAATTCTTAGGTTTTGCTGGTCCAACAACTCTCAAGAAGTGACTGGCAGAACTCTGGAGGTCCTGTGGAGGTGCTGGGGGAAAGATGGAAGGACAGGGAGGGGGCAGGAGCCTCACAAGAAGACCAACAGAGACAGCTAACCCAGTCGCATGGGGGCTTTCGGAGACTGAGACATCAACCAAGGAGCATGCACGAACTGAATTAGGCCCCCTGCACCCATGTAGCCGATGGGCAGCTTGGACTTCATATTGGATGCCTGACGAGATTTTGGGTCACTTCCCCCTGGCAACACTGCCTTGCCTGACCTCAGGGGATGAAGACATACTGGGGATTAATACGGGGGGGGGGGGGGGCAGGGAAGGGGTCTCCCCTTTTCTGAGGGGAAAAGGAGAGGAGAAGGGGGGAGGAGAGAAAAGGGGGATTGGAAGGAGGGGAGGGGCACCCTCAGGATGGAAAGTAAATAAACAAGCAGAGAGAGAGAGAGAGAGAGAGAGAGAGAGAGAGAGGAGACAAAAAAGGGACTGAAGCCCACTGGCAGGAATCACTGCAAATACCTGCCTGTGGTCGCCCTCTGGTGGACTAGTTGAGCTTAACACCGAAAATCCACCTCCTTGAGGGTCTGTTTCTTTGTATTCTCTCATCCCCTTTTTGCAATCTCTTGTGTGGCTGCTTTTTTGACACCTGCCTCCTTCCCCGCTCTATGCTGTGCATTGCACAAGGCAAGGGCTCTCTGTTTTCCAGTTTGCCTGATGCCATTCTTTAATAAAGACTAGCTCTTCTTAATAAAGCCTAACGCCACTAGTGATGATGGCACAGTCATCTCAGCAGAGACAGTTCGGTCTCTGTGAGTAGGAGGCCAGCCTGGTCTACAGAGTGAGTTCCAGAACAGCCAGGATCACACAGAGAAACCCTGTCTTGAGAAAAAACTAAACAAAACAATAGCAACAACAAAAAAAACCCTGAAAACCAAAAACCAACCAATCAACCACCCAAAAGCAAAGATCAGTGCTAGTAACTGAAGGGAATGGAGGCCTGAGTGTTCCCTTGGTTGACAGCCGTGAGATTAGATATAAGTTCATGGCATCTGTGCCTGGTATGCTTCAAATCAGTTTATGCTACTTAATTTTCAAACTCCTTTTCAAAAGTATAACATAAAAGCAGAAAAGTACACCAAATTTAGAGTGCCAAATTTCTAAATCTAAATTTAGAAAAATTTAGATTTTTTTCTTTGTCAAAAATCAGGTTTCCATAGGTGTATAGGCCTTCAATTCAATTCCATTGATCCACCAGTCTGTTTCTATGCCAGTATCATGCAGTTTTTGTTACTGTTGCTCTGAAGTACAGCTTGAGATCAGGGATGGAGATACCTCCAGAAGATCTCTTATTGTAGAGGATTGTTTTAGCGATTCTGAGTTTCTTGTTATTCCATATGAAGTTGAGGATCCACCCAACAGGGGATTGAAGCAGATGCTGAGACTCATGGTCAAACTTTGGACAGAGCACAGGGAGTCTTATGGAAGAAGAGAGGGGTGGAGATAGAGGGATATGGAGGGGACAGGAGCCCCACAAGGAGACCAACGAAGCTAAAGGATCTGAGTCCAGGGGGTCCTGTAGAGACTGATGCACCATCTGAGGTCCATGCATGGAGAGGACCTAGACCCCCTGCTCAGATGTGGCTGATTGACAGATCAGTCTCCATGTGGATCTCCGAGTAAGGGGAGCAGGGCCTGCCTCTATCATGAACTCAGTTGACTCCTCTTTGATCACTTGCCCCTGGTGATGTGGCCTTGCCAGGCCATGGAGGAAGAGGAGCCAGGCAGTCCTGATGAGACTTAACAAGCTATGGGCAGATGGCAATGGTGGAGAACTCCCCTTTTCAGTGTACTATGGGAAGAGGATGAGGGGAAGAGGGAGGGAGGGTGGAATTGGGGGGAGTTGAGGGAGGGGACTTCAATCGGGATATATAATGAATAAATTGTGAAGGAAAAAAAATAAAAATTAAAAAAGCTAAGTTGAGTGTAATCATCTACTTCCTTCGTCAGTCAGCTAAGTATTTACAAAGACAAGCTGAGGCTTTTTTAGCAGTGGCTCAGAGTCACCAGGCTCCCCTCTTCAGCTGGCTCCTTTCCAACCTGCTTGGCTGTTTCTCTCCTAGTCCACACTCTTAGCATTCTGGCCTAGAGTCCTCTCCTTGGGTCCCTCTGCTACCCTGCTGTTATTCCTCCTATCACTGACTTCATCACCCCTTCTTCCTCGTGTGATATCTCTCTGTGTGTCTCTGTTTCTCTGTCTCTGTGTCTCTCTCTCTCTCTCTGTGTTCTCATCCGTGCATATTGTACCTGCCATTTCCTGATTGGAGGTGCACTGGGATGGGGAGAGAGAAGGTGTGTTGAAATATGAAGGAAGGAAGCAAAAATCAATACAAATGGTGGAGGGAATGTGACCTAGGGATTATTTTGTGACAAATGTGAAATACACTGAAACAAAGTGTCTTGGTATTGACAAGTGCTACTTTTTTTTTTTTTTTTTTTTACTTTTATTAACTTGACACACCCTAGAATACCTGGGAAGTCTGTCTAAGGAGGGAATGTCTACACGGGGTTAGCCTGGCATGTCTTTGGGGGGGGGGTGGACTTCTTGAATTGATTAACATGGGAAGACCCTGTCCAGTGTGAGTGGCACCATTCCCTAGGCAGGGAGCGGTCCTGAAATATAGAGTAGCAGAGAAATGGAGGTGAAAAATAAGCAAGAAACCGAGTGGCATACATTCATCTGTTTCTCTCTGCTCTTGGCTGGGGATGTGACGCAAGGCCCTGTCACTGTGACTTCCCTGATAAGAAGGATGGTAGCCTGGAACTATGAGGGAAAGTGAGCCCCACATCCCTTAAGCTAGTTGTGTTAAGGTGTTTTTCTGACAGCATCATAAACGCAATCACAATAGTTAAGATGAACAAAAAGCCGAAAATGGTGGTGCTTGATAAAGCCACACCTACACACAAAACTGAAGTAACAGAGCAGATGAGCCACACAAGCTGGACTCCGTTCACTTTGCCACCCAATTCCAACACAGACTAGTCAAGAGGCCTGCTTTCCTTGGGGGAGGTGGCTATGGTGGTATCAGTGGAGGAAAGAACTTACAGCTGGAACTAGGACTGAGTTCTTAACCTGGCCATCTATTGTTTCCGTGCCTTTGGAGAAAGCATCCATTGTCTGACTTTTATCTGTTAAAACATAATTATTCCACAGAGCTATGTAACAGAGGGAAAAATCATTTCTCCTTTATTCCCAGCTGGTGAGTTTTTAGCTAGGAGACATTGTAACAACAACAACAACAAAAAAAAAAAAAAAAAAAAAAAAAAAAAAAAAAAAAAAAAAAAAAAACAAGGCACACAACTTGTAAGTTTTAAGGGACACTGGAACCTTCATGAAGGAATACAGAAACAAAGTAACAGTTAAACTAGTATGTTTGATAAGGATTGGATAGTAATATGATGAAGCAAAAGCATGATCTCATGGTAATAAACTGCGTGAAGTTATCTAGGCCTGTTTGTTCAGATTCTTCTCTGTGACCCTAACTCTGTAGATAAGGGTGTTCCTTTCCCCGGATACACAGAGGGAGAGCATGACAGTCCTGTGATCTGTTTAGGGGAAGGTCAGAAAATCTTTGGAAACAAAAATGGTGACCAGAGGTTAGGGAGGCCTCTCTGCTTCTGCTATTGCTTCAAAATGTTCCTACAGCTTCAAATAGTCCACATGCCAAGGTGTTATTTTGGGGTAGCCTGTCCTAAACCTCATTCCTTGGAATAGTAAGGTTGAGACTGTTTGAGAAAGCCCTTCTCAAGCTGCGTTCCTGTGATCTACTAACATAGAGTTTTATTATCATGCAGTAATTCATCACTTGCCTTTTATTTGAAGGCCAAAGGGTAGTACTGATAAATTAAAGGTTGACTGGAGCCAGGGTTTGAAGACGTACTTCCTGGAAGTCATCTGACCTTTGGAGGACATAGAGTGGTTCTCTACACTGCTTCTGCTCTGTTATGGGGAACTTCGACTTGCTGAGTTTCTAGCTTAAGGGATTATGCATATTCTACCAATGAGAGATGTGTGTAAAAAAAGGTGGGGGGGAGAGACAGGGGAAGAAAGGAAGAAAGGAAAGAAGGAGAAGGCAGAGGCAGAGGGGTACGGATGTATTTTTCTGCCTCTCTGTTCTTGCTGTAGGCATCTTCTGCAGCACTCTCTATGGTTCCAGTTCCTTCTGGAAGCCATCTTCCACACACACACCATGGCCCAGACCTGACCAAAGGACTTCTCCAGCGGTTCTGCTTCTAACCAGACAATCACACCTGGTAGGTTTTGGTAATACCTCTTCTCCCTGTCAACACTACAGCTGGCAGCGTGTTAATTCACACATCCTGTTCGTCGTCTCTGCGTCACCTGAGATACGAGTGGAATTGGAAACGTCCTCCACAGGCACACGGGAGTTTTGTCCTGAATTTGTGTGCTGCCTTGAAGGCCCTGGAGCCTTTAGGAAGAGGGGCCTGGCTGGCAGAAGCTGGTCGCTAGGGGTGGACCTTTGAAGATGGTGACCATCCCCGGTTCGATTCAACCACTAGTACCTTCTGGTTCAGTGTGACGAGCAACTGCCTGGGTCCCCACCCCCACAGACAAAACACATCCATCATGACTTCCCTTCCATAAAGGAGTGAAATTCCCCCCTGAACCTGTGAGCCCAGATCAGCCTCTTCAGCCCCTGAAGGTGTTCAGGGACAGCAATATGGAAGTGTTCTCACCAATGGATTTTATGTCTCAGCAATTCAGTCACCTTTGTAATCTACCTCCTGAGTGAATTTCCTTTGGTTGAAAGACCGGTACTTCTTCCATTTATCCTGACGTGTATTCTGATTTCATTTTTCTTCTAAATATGCTTACTCCCTTATGCTCACGGGAATATTTTGTTCCTGCACACATTTCCTCCTTTTCTCTCAACTATAGGGGAAACAGCATGGGCTGTGGTCAAGCTTGCTGCCAACTGGGGTTCTGCTACATAAGGACTGAATTACAATAACTTACTAGCTTACAGTTAAGTGTTGAGTTAACGATCTTATTTAATTGTTACCTGGCCAACTGAAGATACCTGGAAAGTTCTGAGTTATAGGTATTTCGAAGCAACAGGCCTTTTAAAGCTGCTTTAAACCAAGGGTCTTTTCACCTACTGTATTTCTAAAATAGTGCATGCAAAGGCTCTGAACTCCAGTAAGCCTTCTCCGTGTAGACCATTTGCTCAAGCACCAGCCTCACAGCATAGCAAGTGATGGGAGTGGTTTTCTTCACTTCTAAAGTACTGTACACTCACACTGTTATTAAAATACTATCAGCTTGTGTTATAATTTTTCTATTCACTGCTTTTTGCCCTTCACACAGAAGACCCTCAAGACACAATAAATACACTATTTGATAACAATGTATGCTCCTATGCTCTTAGTCTTTAGCATATATTTTTGGGGCTGGAGAGATGGCTCGGAGGCTAAGAGCATGGGTTGTTCTTCCAAAGGTCCTCTGAGTTCAATTCCCAACAACTACATGATGGCTCATAATCATCTAAAATGAGATCTGGTGTCCTCCTCTGGAATGTAAACATATATGCAGACAGAATACTGAATAAATAATATTTTTTTTAGTCCTCAACTTCTGCTTTTGGAAATTAATTAAATAATCTATTTATTCATTTTACTTTCCAGTCATAGACCTCTCCCTCCTCTCCGTCTGGTTCCATCCTCCCTCCCTCTTCCCCAATCCACCTTACCCTATTCCTCAGAAAAAAGGGAGTCCCCCTACCAATCTACAACCCGCTCATCAATTTGTTTCGGGACTGAGCATGGTCTCTTCCCCTATGGTCTGGAGAGGCAGCCCTGCCAGGGGGAAGTGATAAAAAATCAGGCAATAGAGTCCATGTCAGAGATAGCTTTCACTCCCCTTACTAGGAGACCCACATGAAGCCCAAGATGCCCATTGGCTACATCTGTGTAGGGGGCCTAGGTCTAGTCCAAGCGTGATTCTTGGTTGGGTGCTTCACTCTCTGAAAGCCCCTCTGAGCCCTGATTAGCTGGCTCTGTTGGTGTTCTTATAGAGCTCCTGACACTTCCAGGTCCTTCTATGCTTCCCCTCACTTTTCCACAAGATTCCCTAAGCTTCAACCAATATTTGGCTGTGAGTCTCTCAATATCTGTTTCCATCCCCTGCTGGGTAGAGCCTTTCAGAGGACAGCTAGGCTCCTATCTGCCAGCATAGCAGAGTGCATTCCTTCATGTAGCTTTGGAAAGATCAGGGATACAAGACAGATGCCTAAACACAATAAAGGCAATATACAGCAAGCCTAAAGCCAAAATCAAATTAAATAGAGAAAAACTTAAATCAATCCTGTTGACATCAGGGATAAGACAAGGCTGCCCACTCTCACTGTATCTCTTCGATATAGGATTTGAAGTCCTAGCCAGAGCAATAAGACAACTAAAGGGGATCACAGGGATACAAGTTGGAAAGGAAGAAGTCAAAGTATTAGTATTCACAAATGATATGATAGTATACATAAGAGACCCCAAAAATTCCACCAGAGAACATCTACAGCTGATAAACACCTACAGAAAAGTGGCTAGATACAAAATTAATTATTTTGTATCCATATTTATCACCCTGCACAAAACTCAAGTCCAAGTGGATCAAAGACCTCAACATAAAACCGGACACACTACATTTATTAGAGGAGAAAGTGGAGAAGAGTCTTGTATAAATAACCTTTAGCATACATTTCTTTAGGATAAACTTAAGCCATTGTACATTTTTAAATGTTTGTTGAGCCAGGAATTAAATATTTATATAGATTCAAAGAGTTCAGAGAGGAGGGAGCATGGACACAGTTTTCCACTCATACAGCTAATGCAGTCAAGTTTCCCACGTTTGGAGAAGCTGCAGTAGTCAGCATACCTGGAATTCAATAAATGAGCCACACCTTGAGAAAACCACTTCCATAATCACGGTATTTTCCTGCCAGCCATGTATGCATAGAACTGATTTTAATGAGAAAATCAATGGAATCAGTTTTTATTCTCAACTTGCTCTGAATCATAAATTGTTAGCTAATCACTTGTTCTGAAAATAGGGAGGGAAGGTAGTTTTGTCAAAGGTTATTTGAGTGGAGTAAGTTCCTAGGCCTTTGTTCACTTACAGCTTCCAACGAAAACGCTCACTCAGCAAAACTTCACTGTACTTCCAGGAGTATATGCGTCATTCCTGGGTGACCAGGGGCCTAAAAAATGGCAGTCAGGAAATGGAACTGGGATGTCACTCTTTCCAAGGTCTTACAGAACAATGTGCAGCCTCTGTTTGGGGCCTCTGCTGCTTTGCTGGCTTATGGCTTGGTTTTGGACAACAGAGACCACCATCATGGGATCTGGGGGGAAAGATGGAAGCAGCAGATTAGTGCTGTGTGCCCAAAGATCCTTCTCCTGGAGACCGCAGCTCACGTCAGAAGGCCTGATTTCAGGCTTAACCTTCCTGAGTTGCAATAACTGCCTCTTCTTGTTGACCCTAAGTCTGGGGAGGCAGGTAACAAAATCCCTTGTTGCCAGCCCCAGTGTACAGCACGGTTTCTCTTTGGGTTCCTGACCTGGCTCACAGTATTATAGATAAGCCTTTTGTTGAAAATGGCATCAATTCATCTACCTTTTTCATCTTTCATGATGAGGGCTTCAAAATGAAAGAGGAAGTGTTTTGAACAAATGTATATCTTGCTCATAAAGATAATTTGATGTTGCAAGGCCGTGTTGGCACACACCTTTAATCCCAGTGCTCATGAGATAGTGGCAGCTGGATCTCTGTGAGTACAAGACCAACCTGGCCTACAGAGTTAAGTTCTAAGACAGCCAGGTCTACAAAGAGAAATCCTGTCTCAAAAAACCAAGGGATAACAACAAACAAACAAACAAAGAAAAATAAGAAATAAGAAAAGAAACGATAATTTGGTGTTTAATTACGGAAGAACATGCAGTGTACAGCTGAGGATGATACACGCCTATAACCCTAGAACATGAGCGGTGGAAGAATCAGGAGTTCAAGGTCATTCTAAACTATACAAGACCTTGTCTCAGACTAAAATAACAGTAAAAATATACTGAACAGTTTTTTCTTGGAAGCAATCACTGCACGTTGTCATGGATGGCAAATGCAGATATAATAAGAAAATAGAAATCACTGTCACAGTCACCAAGCCCTGGCACTAGACCAAACATTGTTAAAATCACTTTTTATATATGGTTTCTTTGTACCACAGTCCTTTGAAATAAATTTTATTGTTCTGTCTGTTCAACAAAGAGTGAGGGAATGAAGACACAATTTAAACACTGGTATGTGAAAAATTCATACACAGGCAGGTTGGTACCTGAATCTAGACTCTTAACTTTGATGCTATCATAGCTTTCCAAGTCCCGTTAGTCTTATGAATGCCAGCGGCTACACTCTGTGACCTTCCAAAAACGTCTTCCACTTGCCGTCTTTGTTTCTCCCCAACCCTCTTGAGGTCCGTTCCCACCCACACTTCTGCTGAGAAGCGTTTTGTTGGGAACCATGAGGAATGCTGTCACTATAAATCATTCGCTGTCTTTTAGACCAAGGTCAACATTCTGCCCTTGTCTGAATTTCCTTTGTAGAGGTACACTAGAGAATCTGACAAATTTGGTATGAGGCTGTTGGCTCCAAATTGCCTGATATATGGCTAACAAGGCAAGACAAAAAAAATATATATATATTCATTCAGCTGATACAAAGTGTGTTTCAGGACTGCGGAGGGTCAAATGGAAGGAATCTGTCGGGTGGCCCATGCAGCTAGAAATAGGAAACTGAAGTTTGATCAGCTCTTAAGTGGGGTCCCTGACTTCTGTGCTTTTACCACTGTTCATCTTCCATCCAGCTGCCCAGGTTGTATTTCTGTAACTTGCTAATGTGACGTTATTCTTTTGTTTGAACTGTAGGCAATAGTTCTTTGCTGTCTTCAGAGCAGAAGTGTGTGTATGTGCTGCCTTTGGGTTATTTGTCTAGCCTCATTTTCTCCTAATCCTTGCCTTATACGCTAGTTTCACTGACAATACACTTCTTGATGATCAATGAACATAACAGGGTGATGTACCTTGTTCCTTTGTTAGGACTTCATGACCTCCTTCATCCATCCATCCATCCATCCATCCATCCATCCATCCATCTATCTAGCCACCCGCCCACCTATCCCTTTACCCATCTAGCCATCTACCCACACTCATCCATCCATTTATCCATCCATCTCATCACCTATCCATCCATCCATCCATCCATCCATCCATCCATCCATCCATTCTCCTACCCATCCATCTCTTTACCATTCATCTATCCATTTGTCCATTGATTAAAACACTATTGAGCACCTTCTCTGAATTCAGATCTGTTCCCAGTACATGAATATATCATAAACCAAAACCATATATAACCCCCAACAGAAAAATCCAGTAGCATGGCCTAATCCAAATCTGCAGACATGATGACCTGGGAGACTACTGGAGTGAGGCCCAGAGTCTCAAGGCCAGAGAACCTGGAGTTTTGATGTCTAAGGATAGGAGATGATCCCCCATATCCAGAGGGGTGTGTGCGTGAGAGAGAGAGACAGAGAGACAGAGGGAAAAAGACAGACAGAGAATTCACCTTTCCTCTACTGCCTTCTGCAGGCACTCTGTGGATTGGACAGTGCCTGCCCACAGTAGGGAGAGCAGTCTCCCTGATTCAGGCCACTGATTCAGATGCCAGTCTCCTCATAGACAGACCCAGAAATAATGCTTTCCTGTGTTGGCATCACTTGCCAAACCAGGCCCTTTCCGAGGGGCGGCTGTGATCATTTCTTTGAGGTACCACCCCTCGGAAAGGGCTTGATTTGGCAAGTGATGCCACCACGGGAAAAGTACAGCTGGGAAGGTGAGGCCCAAGAAAACAACAGCTGGTTATCACCTCACTGAGCCCTGGTATCCAGCCGCGCATGAAGCTTTTCAATCACACAGAACAATAAATTCTCTTTCTGCGCAAGCTTCTGTGAGCTGCTTTTTGTTGTTCTTAGTAGGAGTTACAGTCTCACCATGTTGCCCAGTTTGCCCATGAACTTCTGAGCTCACGCTGTTTTCCTGCCTCACCCACAAGAGTACCGAGAAGTGGAGGGGCACATTTTGATCACTTGAAGTTGTGAATCGGCCCCAAGACATTATAATGGTGATCTCAGCTGTTTTCTGCGTGCTGACCTTGCCTTTCCTGGTTTGCTAGAAGACAAACACTAGGCAGGGTCAGGTTTAATGACTTTCTGTCCAGCCCCTTCTAAACAAAATCAGACCCAAAGTGTTTAAAAGTGTAAAACGTCCAGCATTTATTCTGCTAGGGAGGCCCTTTTACATTTAGGCGTCTATGTTAAACACTCAACTTTATCTTTATTTTTAACTTGACATTAGGTAGCTGAAAATGTCATCAAAATCACAATCTTGCTCAAAATATGCACTAGAAACCTTTCAAAGTTGAAAATATATTTCAACAATATGACTTCAACAATAAGGGGGGAGAAAAAGGCTGGAAAGATGGCTCAGCAGGTTAAGGTCCCTGTTGTGGAGACTGATGACCAGAATTTTATCCCTGAAACCCACATGATGGAGGGAGAGAACTGACCCCTGAAGGTTGTCCTCCTCATGTGTGCTGTGTTATGTACAGGTGTGCCTGCACACATAAGCACTCACAAGAACAATAAATAAAAATAAAATGTAATGAATGAGCTGGAGAGATGGCTCAGTGGTTAAAGGCATGTATTGCTCTTGTAGGGAACCTGAGTTCAGTGCCCAGCTCCCACAGCCTGTGACTCCAGCTTTAGGGGGGTCTGATACCTTTGCCCTCCATGGATGCCTGCATTTATGTGCACACAGCCCTGTGCAGACACACATACACAGACACAATTAAAAGCGAAACAAAGATTTTTAAAGCAATGCAAAGTTTAAAAGAAAGACTTGAAAAGACGTGGGAGAAAGTAAAAGACTCGCTTAACAGAACAAAATTGTCACACGTTTTTAGGGAAAAGAGCTGCTGAATTTGATATCCTGTGCATCTGTTATGACAAAATCTCAAGGGAAGGGAGGTTTAGTTTAGGTCCTGACCTGGTGGGAAGGTGTGTGTCACCTGGGGGGGGGGAGGGAGACAGGACGCAAAGAGAGAACAGAGAGCAACCCCAAACAGTATGCACCCTCACCCCAACCCCCCGAGATTTACTTTCTCCAGGTAGGGCACCTTCTCTAGCGCCTAGACTGTACCCAAACAGCATCACCAAGCGGTGGCCAACCCTCCCATAGTGAGCCATCTGGGGACCACATCACACCCAAATCCTAGCAAGCCTTCATTCTCTGTTTCCAGGGAGAAAAACCAACAATGCTGTCTTTTTTTTTTTTTTCTTATTGTGATGGAAACCAAAACTGCAGAACTGAGCAAATTCTTTTAAACATCAAAGCGGTTATTTGTAGCGCATTGAAACTACAGGAAAGTTCAGTTCTGGTTTGTGAAATGGAAGAACACTGCATTGACTAGACAACGACACGCCACACAATACACAAGACACTGCAATAGATAGAACCGCAGCAAAAGGAGCCTGTGTGTGTTGAGTACTTACTGTCTCTAAGGTCTGTGCTGTGTTGTAAACATGCGTGGTGACTGTGTCAGCCAACTTGCATGAAGGGCCTCAGAGAACTTACTCTAACTTTCTTCCAGCCTGCTGGTTGGTTGGTGAGAAACCAGTAATTACCAAGCTATGTGTTGTGGGTTTTGTTTTTATTTAATCATTTAAAATTTATTTATTTACTTTTATTTTATGTATATGGGTGTTTTGCCTGCATGTATTGTCTGTGTACTGTGTATTCCTGGTGCTTATGGAGGTCAGAAGGGGGCATTAGATCCCCTGGGACTAGAGTTCCAGATGGTTGTAAGCCTCCATATGGGTGCTGAGACTCGAACCTGGGTCACCGGAAGTGAAGAGTTTAAGTTAGCCTGGGTGACTCCATTTTGAAATAAGGAGCCATCTTGACCAGGAGCTGAACTCAGGTACCAGGAAATATCACAGAATGTGCACCTGGCAGAAAACAAAGTTACCTCTCCTAGCAACAGCCTCCAGGAAAACTCACAGAATAAATGTTTAGTGAAAAATAGAGACAATCTCCCTGGCAATTGTGATTATGTAAACGGTCACCTCTCCCCTATGGCTTTTACCCAATTCTGTAACATCAAGGTATGCATCCCTCCTGCTTTCTCTCATGGAAACATGTACACCCCCTGCTTGCTGTCATGGAAACCCCATGCTCACAGACTTTTCCCTTAAAAACCCTGCTCACTCAAGGCTCAGAATCCCACTTCTCTACTGCTGCGTCACTGAGACTTGGGTCCTGAGTTCGATCACTCTCGTAATAAAGCTCTCTTGCTATCGCATCGAGTTGTCTCCTGGTGGTCTCTGAGGGTCCCGTGATCCTGGCATTACAGAAGAGCAGCCAATTTTTTAACCACTGAGCCATCTCTACAGCTCTGGGTATGGATTTTAAATGTCTCTTCATTTCTTCTAATCATGAGAAATTTAACTGAGGAAGTTTTACTTGCCCTGTGTGGTGTGGTGGTTTAAGAGCGTTTAGGAAAGAGCTAGAGCCAGAGTGGAAAGGAACAGTTAGCATGAGTGTGCAGTTTTAGTTATTCACACGTGTGAGAAGACCGGCCACCCTACACCTCATTTCCTGAGAATCTGAGGCGGGAGTGAGAGCCAGGCCTCCACCCTCCATTTTTTGTTTGTTTGTGTTTTTATTTCATTTTGTTTTTTCAAGACAGTGTTTCTCTGTGTAACAGCTGTGTGACAGTCCTGGAACTCACTTTGTAGACCAGGCTGGCCTTGCATTCACAGAGGTCCACCTGCTTCTGCCTCCCTAGTGCTGGGATTAAAGGCATGCACCACCAACACCCTGCGAAAGCCACACTTTGAACAGAGAAAATGCTGCTGAAGTTGGCCTGATTCTCTAGAAATGCTCTCCAGCTCCCTGGATCTCCAGCTTTGGCCATCCTATTTACCAGTTCTTTGTCCTTAAGGAGGAATGGTTCCAAGGATACCACTGCTCGGCTAGAGGCCTTCCATGGGTACCATTATCTAAAAGTTCTTGTCACTCTGTTCCGACCTACCTCTCCAGTGTCTTCCCTGCTCTGCCTCCACAGCCACTGCTCACCCCCGTATTTCATAACACATCTCAAATGTCATCTTATGGTGAAATTGAAAGTCTCCCTCCAGAATCTTTGTTTGTTTGTTTTTGTTTTTGTTTTGAGACAGGGTTTTTCTGTGTAGCCTGGGATGCCCTGGACTTGATCTGTAGACCAGGCTGGCCTGGAACTCAGAGAGATCCACCTGCCTCTGCTTCCCAGATCACAGGTGTGTGCCACAGAGCCCAGCTCAGAAGTCTTAGCTAACCAGAGTGAATCCACATGTTTCCTGTCCTGTGTCTCTACAGCTCTTCACATTAAGCTCATTTGACCTCAGTTATGGCTCAGACTCTGAGGAAAGGCCCTATTCTACTCCTCTTAACATTTCCAGAACTGGCTATCACAAAGGGTGAAAGTAATGTCACCACCCACTCAAAGACTGTTAAAGAATGAGTCGTGGAACTACCTCAGTCTGCAGTTCCACTATGTCATTATCCAGAACCTGGACCCTTTCCCATATGTGATGGACTTGTTCCATGGTTCCCAATCACCAAATTGGGACACCTAGCTCTCTGATTCAAGCCATCATTGTTACTGTCTTTACTATGCTTCATTTGAATGTGACGGCTCTGCGTTTAATTTGCTCTCACTCTGCGCTACAAGTGTCCTCCCCACACGGGTCCCAGCTGCCAGCTCTCCTTGATTTATATTCATTTCCCAGGTATACCAGTTGTACCAATTGCTAGTAATGGCGCTGACATCCACCAGGTGGACCGTTTTAGCCATGATGTTATGTAGCAAAGCTGTAACATACTCTCTATGTAGCAAAGCCTTTCTCTCATAAACCCTGATTTGTCCAATCCACACCACATAAGAAGCAGGATGAGCATGAAGTTTCCAGGTGTAACACATTCACCCATGGCTTGTCAGTTTTTTTAAATTATTATTATTATTATTATTATTTTATGTGCACTGGCTTTTTGCCTGCTTTTTGTCCGTGTCAGATTTTGGAGTTGCAGACAGTTGTGAGCTGCCATGCTCATTTGGGTGCTCTGGGAATCGAACCCCGGGTCCTCTGGAAAAGCAGCCACCTCTCCAGCCCCAACTAGCCAGGGCTAGCCACTGGCTTCCTTGCTTCCTCCAGCAGGAAATACGTGTGGAGGTTTGCCTAATCTAAGACTTCTACCGCCACCTAGTGGTCTGCATGTGCTTCCGACAACGGTGCCGTTCTCAGGGAAGTGTGTCACATAATGACACGCTTCCAATGTCTTTGACCAGTGCTCAAGAGACTGTCTCACTCTTTGCAAAAATGACATCTGCAACGAAGCTTTAGGGCCTCAAACCTCCCTCGCTGAGAAACGCTACACTCCTAAATTTATCCAAAATGATTGTGTGATTTTGTAAAAGGGACTGCGAAAGGCTAATGGCTTTTGAAAGTGTCCTGCTATGTCCCATGCGCTGTTTTCAAAAGGTTTAAGTTTGGAGAATTTGTCTTAAATGTATTGTTTACCTTTTAAATAGTAATGTCTCATTAATACTCAATGGCTTTGAGATCGTTTTGTGTTCCATATGTATAAGTATACTTGTCTCGTTTTAAAGATATTTGAAAGGGAGCTGGCAAGATGGCTCGGCTGGGAGGAGAGTTCGTCATGCACGGCTGATGACCAGAGTTCAATCCCCAGGACACATAGTGGGAGGAGACAGTGCTGAAAGGTTGTCCTCTGGCCACCACATGTACTGTTGCCTGCACGTCCGCACAGTCACACACGTCACACACAATAATAATGATCAGTAAAGACGCTGGAAAAGAATCCATATCAAATTCAAGTCTGTTTTAAAACTAAGAAAGCTGGGCACAGAACAAGTATTCAGGAGCTTTTCATCCGTCCGTTAATTTGGTTTCCAGCCTCTCAACCAATACCCAGCAGAGTTGGTACTATTCCCTTTATTCACTGAAAGATACTAGGTTTAACCCTCAACTCTGGAAGGAAAGTTCTCTTTTATCTGTATGATAAACTTGTAAATTTAGCCACATAGCTCAAGCTGATAATTGTTCAGTTCCCCTCACCTCAATTCCATTCACCCAACTGGAAGGATTTACTGCCTGGTCATCCTTTTGGGTTGGTTATCCACACCCTTCCTTCTCAACACTCAAAGGCAGGTACATTTGAGCTTGGACCTTAGTGAGTCAGACAGAAACAAGTCACACAAAGAAAGGCGGCACTGTGCTTTACACGTACCTCATAGACCAAAACTTTATTGGCTTCAAAGTCTCACAGAAACCCCATGGCCACCCCTCTCCATCCGGCTGAGTGTGGGTTGGCACGCAGCATTGACCAGAGGTGACGTCCATCAGTATCTACAGCGTGTCCCACAATGCTCCCTTCAGGATGAGGTCATGACGAAGGTTCCCATGTCAATATTCATCCGAATATGGATAATCGGGGTGGGCAGCAGTACTGAAGTGAGAAAGAAAATGCACAGAACAGGCTCAGACGTTACGGAGAATGATCCGTCTTCCGACTGCACAGTAAAGATTTGTTAGTCAGAACTAAATCATTTCACTGTCGTTCTCCTGCCTGGAAGGTGACAGAACTTAGGCATTCAAATGTGCACATTCATTCTTTTTCATCAACTACAGCATCGGTCTACCAAAGCAATACGACATCCTTTCTCACTCCAGATAGTCAGTGAGGATGGAATCGGAGTATGACTTGTGGACAACATTTCCACAGACAGTGACTTAATATGTATGTATGTGTGTGTGTATATGCCAGTGCTTCTCAGCCTTCCTAATGCTGTGACCCTTTAATACAGATCCTCACAATGTGGTGATCCCCAACCACAAAATTATTTCATTACTACTTCGTAACTATAATTTTGCTACTGCTATAAATCATAATGTAAATATATTATATGAAGGATACTTGATATACAACTCATGTGGAAGGAGGCATGACCCACATGTTGAGAACCAGTGAGATATATATACATATATGTATATACACATATATGTATATATTCTGGCTCTCTGTAGGTATTTACGGTTTAGTGCTAGTAATATCAAATTCACTCATTAAGCTTTAACTCCTTGTCCATCATATATAACACGCTATGTTTAATGCAGAAATGAAAAGGCTAGAATTCGGAGATACACTTTCATGTCCAAGAGACTCATTATGTAGTTTGTAGGTCTCTTCACTTGAAAACAACACATATATAAAGTGATAAAAGTAATTTATTTTAAAAGATTAGCTTGAGTTTTGGACCCTTCTAAACAGACTATGGTAAAGTCCCCCAATGCGTATCCACTATCTTGTTGTCAAATTTAGGGGTTTGCATGATGGTATAAAGTCAGCAATATTGGCTGTCTGTGGGATAATAAACACGGAAGCCCACGTGTGGCCATCTAACCTTGATTGCATGCACACTGTTAGTGTATCAGACCTCTGTGGGGGATGTGCGACCAGAGTTTCCAAAAGCCCCTGTCTCACACTGACCCCACTGTCCAGTATTAAGGCAACTTTTAACAACCATATTAAATTCATCGTCAGAAAATGAATTGAATGATGAATTTTCCAAGGTTACTCACAAATCAGCAGGAGCATATCTGTAATTTTTGTTGAGGCTGTCTATAACTGCCATGTCCTCCGCAGACAACTGGAACTCAAAAACCTGTCACATAAGTAGACTGATTTTAGTATGACCATGTCTTCGCCACCCTGAAAAGCACAAGCTAATCAGACTGAAAGGTGTGGGGATAACAGATTCCAAAAGACTTTTACGATAACAGCAGCGAAAAGGATTGAAATTATTAATGAAATGCTTCTTGCCTTTTGGCAAAGATCAAATAAAACGATTAATAAATAACAAGTGGAAGTTGAATGCAAATATATTACTATGTATAATATATTTAAACGTCACAATACGACAGGCAAAAATCAGAACTCAAAGCAGACTGGAGAAGAAACAGCTGTTTTATGTGAAAAACACAGGATGAATTTCATGTCAGATCTAGAGGAATCTAATGGCCACTTTTTAAAATATATGAGGTAGCAATAATTTTCATGGATACCATTGGCTTTGTGTATCCAATCAATGAATAAGAATGTGAAAAATACCCTTTCTGATGTAATCAGAAATTTCTCAAATACCAATGATACTTTGTTTAAAGGATTTAGGAGATACCTCAAAAAAGGATGTCCCCGTTTAAATTTGTAACACTTTAAGCATCAAAATGATTTTTACTAATTACTAAACCATTAAAATGAGTGGATCCTGGGGGCTAAAGCGATGGCTCAGTGGTTAAGAGCACTGGCTGCCCTCCCAGAGGACCTGGGTACAGTTCCCAGTACCCACATGGCAGTTCACAATTGTCTGTAACTCCAGTTCCAGGGAATCTGACACCCTCACACAGATATGCATGTAAGCAGAACACATGAAATAAAATAAGCTATTAAAAATGAGTGGATCCTTAAATACATACTTTTTTTAAAAAAGAGAAAGAAATAGAAACAGTAAAGAAAAAAAAGTATCCATACTTTATTAGCTGATGAATCTAGGTAAAAGGTATCAATTTATTATTTTTCACTAACCTTTCTGTAAATTTGAGCATTATCTAAGCAAAATGAATATTGCCAAAGCTATTAAGCTCAATCTGACAGAACGCATATCAAAAATGAATGAAGTGAAAATGTATTTAATAATATTAAAAGATGATCTAAAATTAGAAATTTATACCAAAATTGTATTAAAGAGCTTAACAGTCTAAAAGATTAGACCATGTTTCAATGTAGTGAAGCAGTGTTGGGAGGGAGAAAGTTATTCTAAGTTTTATCTGCCCAGAGGCAGTCAAGAATAGCCAATGCATTTAAGTAAAAAGCAAAGAAAGAAAGGAAGAAAGAAAGAAAGAAAGAAGGAAGGAAGGAAGGAAGGAAGGAAGGAAGGAAGGAAGGAAGAGAGGAAGAAAACAAGCTAGGTGACATCGCTCAGTAGCAGAATTTACCTGGCATGTGTAAGGCTCTAGGGTCAATGTCCAGTATTAAAACTGAGAGTAACAAATCAAACACTGATTTTCTAATAAAATCATCACAGTAGAGGAAAGTAAATACATGGGCTGAAAGGAAGGTGGTAATTTATATTGCTAAAAACCTTTACATGTTATTTAAACATACATCTTTCTTTATATTTATCCTTATTTTGCATAGTACTCAAAAACTTCCATTGAAGTCAAGACCAGTTGGGAAAAAAAAAAATCATAACTGCTATATAATGTAGCAAATCCATTTCGCTTCCCATATAGGAAAGACATAATACTCACTGACCACAAGGTAAAATTATGAACGGTGTGACCGCAGTAAGGAAGAGATCTTAGTGATTTAAAAAATATATCCCGAGACTAATGAAAACATGGGCAAGTCACGGAGAAGATGCTCCCACAATTACTGAATCTGAAAAGCAACCATTCAGCGCATATAAATGTGGTAGGAGGACGACAAAGGTACCCCACCCCCACACACTGCCCCCCTGTTCTTTTAGTCTCCGCGGATGCACGCTTTTGTAAAACAACCTGCAAGTCTTCCCAGCATTAGAAGGTATCTTTCTCCCCATCGCTCCAGTTTTGCCTGGACTGCAATTTACAACGACCCCCCCAGAGCATGAAAACACGCTAATGCGGCAGTTTTAAGCCTAGACATGAGAAGATTGTCCAAGCATCTGGACAATGGAGCCATGACAACGGAGTGGTACTGTAGAGAGAGAGAAAAAAAAAAAAAAAAAAAAAAAAGTTCGCGCAGGCGCATGAAGCACAACATGCCCAGGGAAACACGAAGGACGGTCACTCAACACGGATGAGCTCACAAAAAGGCCTTCAGACAGACACTGTGCAGGAGCCTTGATGCCCACAGCCTGCTCTTCACCTTCATGTTCTCCTTGATCCGCTTCTCATTGAAACTCTTGGCGAGAGTCACAATCCCACGCTGCAGCAGATACCGGAGGGAAATTAGAGCTGCAGTTTGCTTGTGCTTTTCCGCCATGGCACAAAGAACGGGGTCTTCCAAGAGATAGGGGGCATTCTCATTTATCCTGAAAAGAAGGGAATAGTGACTGCTTGACGTCACGATCTGATGTGTTAGGAGGCTTACAAAACATATGGGTGTGCCCACTCCAGACCCAGGACCCTAAATATGACCCTAACCCGGTAAGGCTAGCACCCGCTGGAATCTTTTCAGGCGTTGATTCTCCCCCCACCGTAAGACTGCTGAGTTAATTCCAGAAAACTCAGAATTGCAATACTGAAATGATTTTATATGAGTCGTATGTATGATTTAGTTAAAATCCTTTTTTTTTTTTTTTTTAATTTTCTTATTTTGAGACAGGGTTTCTCTGAGTAGTCTTGGCCGTCCTGGAACTCACTCTGTAGATAAGGCTCACAGAGATTTCCCTACCCCTGCCTCCCTTAGTGCTGAGATTAAAGGCACCAACATAGCCCAGCTTTAGTTACAATCTTTATTACCATGGCTTACACCGTTGGGAGCCTAGAGCACCATAGGCAACCAGAACAATGTCTTTTGACTTGCAGTAATCCAAAAGTTTGCTCTGGTTGAGATAAGGATGACATTCTACCTGTAGGTGGGCAAGACAGAAAGATACTGGATTATAGAAACCTTCATATGTTGATGGGGAAAAAAAAAACAAAAACAAAAAAAACACCAAAAAACAGTTTTCATAAGAAGATGAATTGAAAAGTCTAGACTACTTGAAGTCTGAATAGAAAACCCAGCTTCACGTGACGATCCTCTTTTTAAATGTAAAAACAGAGAGGCCCTCAGGGCAGGCAGGCTGAAGCCAGCCAGAGGTGCCCTTGGTGTGGCCTGCCCTCGGTGCAAGACATTAACAATGTGCAAGGATATAGCAGAGAGATGGAAGAGAAAGAGAAGTGAAGCGGTTGAGCGCTATGAAGAGGCAACCCTGGAGAGCTGTGGGCTCTGAGTTCTCTATGCTCAAGTTCCTCCCAGGGTGGAATCACAGTCTCCTGCTGCCTCCTTCAGATCAAGATGTAAGTCTCTTTCATGGCTCCTCCAGCTCCATGTCTGCCTGCACGCTGCTATTCTTCCCATAACTAGACTAATGGACTAAAGCTCGGAAACTGTCAGCCAGCCCCAATGAAATGTTCTCTTTTGTAAGACTTGCCTTGGTCATGGTGTCTCTTTACAGCAATAAAACCCTAACGAAGACACATAGTAACAGATACATACACACAGACTGAGAACGCAAATATCCCCTCGTGTGCTGACTGTCATAGTAAACCTCTCTTGGGCCATTGATGACAAAGGAAACAACAAGGTTTATCCCATTAAATAGGAATAGCTGTAGTTCATCTTTACTTCTTAATCAAAATTTTATTTACTGTAGAATTCTACAAAAAAAAAATCAAATCAGTCTCTTAAAATAAAAAGTCAACTTCTGGAAAACCCCAGGAAAATAACTAAATCAGGCAAAAGGATATTAACAGATACTGAAAATAGGTTTTCAATACATAAAAATTTATCTTAATATGACCTCCCCTCCCCCACTGCCAAGACAATTACTGCTTGACCAGCCAGTAATAACTGAAGCAGAAGAAAACATCTGTTAAAAAAAAATACTGACTTGAGTAATAAGAAGAGAAGAGAAAGAATGAGAGAGGGACTAAATTACTAAAATTATAGGTGATAGACAAGGAGTTAGTTATAATAAACTACAACAAAATCTGGAGGATTGTTACAGCATACTTTGAAAAATTACATCCTAAAAAACTGGAGAGTCTAGAAGTAGGCAAATCCCTAGGCATGAATCACGTCTTACCTAAATAAAGTCACAACACGGAGACAACTCGACAGAAGCAATAACAGCCTTCCAGCTAAAACAAACAAGGAGAAACCTAGGCCCAGATGGGTTCGCTACTGATTTCTACCACGTCCACAACTGACCAAAAACAAAATCAACGAAATGTTTCTTACTGATATTCTGATACACTCATAGATCAGATTAATGCGTAGCCCAGTCGTCCTCAGAGATGTTGAGAGCAGATGCAGAGACCTACACCAAAATGTTAGGTGGAGCTCAGGGAACCCTGTGCAAGAGGGGTCAAGGGTGCCAGGAGAACATTGCCCACAGAATCCACTAAGCAGGGCTCACAGAGGCTTGCAGAGACTGAAGTAGCGATCGTGGAGCCTTCATGGGTCTGTGGTAGGGCCTCTGATTACATGCCGTGGTTGTTTGGGTTGGGTTTTTTTTGTGGGACTCCTAACAGTGAGAGTGGGGGTGTTTTTTACTCTTTTGCTACCCCTGAGACTCTTTCCTCCTACTGGGTTGCCTCGTGCAGCCTTGATAGGGCTTGTGTCTAGTCTTATTGTATTTTGTTATGCCGTGTTCAATTGGTATCACTGGTTGCAGTAAGTATGTATTGTATGAGAGAAAAATAAATGAGGCGTGGGGGTGAGGGGAGGTGTCCAGGCTATCTTTTTGTCAACTTGACACAAGCTAGAGTTATCTAGGAAGGATAGCCTCAGTTGAGAAAATGCCTCCATCAGATTGCCTGTAGTCGAATCTTGATTAATGACTGATGTGCAAGGGCCCAGCTCACTGAGGAGACACCAGCACTGGGCAGGTGGTCCTGGAGTGTGTAAGGAAGCAGGCTGAGCAAGCCATGGGTGCAAGCCAGTGACTAGTCTTCACTGATGGTTTCTGCTTGAGTTCCCGCCCTGACTTCTTACAGTGGTAGACTATAAACTAAGAAGAAATAAGCACTTTATTCCCCAAGTTTCTTTTGGCCATGGTCTTTATTGCAGCAATAGACGGCACCTAAGGACAAGACCCTAACACTATTGCTCCTCAACTTGTTCTGTAAAGAGAACAGAAGGGACATTATAAAACTCACTCGGCAAACTTAAAATTAACTTCATACAGAGGAAGCCAGAAGAGGAAGTCAGACCTTCTGGAAATGGAGTTGTGAGGTGCCATTGGGTGCTGGGAACCATACTGGGGTCCTCTGGAGGAGAAGGCAGTGTTCTCGGCCACTGAGCCATCACTTCATCCCTGCACTGACTCCTTCACTCTTTATTCTTCATAATTAGTCAGTGAAGCTCTCCTTGGCTGCTTTCCCATTTCCAAATGCTTGCACACACAGAGGCACTGTGCCTCGCCAACCTTTTCCACTAAGACTTTCCTAAGCTGACGTACAGTTACTGTCCTCTGCTCCACGAAGTTTAGATAATAAGGGAAGAGGATGCGTGGACAGTAATAAAGCAGGGAAGGAGAGAAGAGCAGAAGGAAAGGAAGCTGAGGGCACTCACCTGATTGCACACAGGCTTGTACTTGAGCCCCGGCTTGTTCAGGATCATCTCCAGTTGCCTGCGGTTGAAGTTGGATACCCCAATGGACTTTGCCAACCCTGCATCCTTACACTTCTCCATGGCCTGGAGCAGAGGGAAGGTGGAAAAGACTAACTTGTGAAGACTGTAGATGGTTACAAATACAGTGGTGTATTTCTAGAAAGGACAATGAGAAAGGAGACTAAAGCTAACTGCACTCGTTGTCAAGAAGAGGGAAACCAGCTTTAAAGATGGGCAGAAGATAATGGCAGAAAGAACGCCCTTGTTCTCCAGAGGGAGCAGAGAAATGATCTCACAGAGGGGAAGATACTTCTCCCCCAACGCTTTTCCGCTTGTCTTCAGTGCATTGCAATGATACCTTACTCCTCACGGTAGCAAAATAGCCCTAGTAAAGATATGCATTTCTTGATCTAACTGGGCATATCTGACTCTCACCTGTGAAGCTGAGATCTGACTCCCCTCCCTTAACTTCCCCAGTGTTCTTTATCCCAAGTTCTTACCTCCCATGTGTCACGGAGATCCACTGTGTCGAATAATAATTGCCCGTTTTCATCGGTTGGGTGAAGACCATTGCCTGGCTAGAATAGAAGCAGCCATTATAAACATCTCACCGATTTCATGGCTGTCCCAGAGCAATGTATACACAATATAGAGGGCTCCTCCACAAACTAGTTTATATTTGCAAAAGATTTTGCAAATGAAGTTGTAAGGAATATTTAAGGTGACAGATTTCTTTCACTCTCTCACATCCATTACACGTGTTAATTCACAACATTTCCCTAGGTCTTTTTGACTTGCCTTACCGCTGTGATTTCCCTTGGAGAAACGTCTCCCTGCCACTGAGAAAGTCAGTAGTTACATGGTCATGATCCTCAGCAAATAAGCAATCACTGTCTTGACATGCTTACAGAATCAGTGCTCCCGCCAGTGTTAATTTACCTAAGCATATCAAAGGTCAAAGGGTAGACATGGCAGCTAAACATTGTCCAACATTGAACTGAGCGTACAGCTTACCGGGTAAGTAGAGAGTTTGAAATAGTGTGCACAAGGCCTTAGGTTCAATGCCCAACACTGTATATGCCAAGCATGGTGCACATGGCTGTAATTCCAGATCACAGGGGAGAGAGATAGAAGGATGTGAAATTCCAGGTCATCCTTCACCTCTTGATGAGCTATGTGAGAGCTTGTCTCAACAATAAGCAAAAGAAAAAACAAATAAATACTGAGTCTATGGACTTTGTTTTTTCAGTTATAAGGAGTATGAACTAAGAACAAAGAAAACATGGTAACGGGATTATAGACAGGACACAGGTGTCAGAGAGACTCTTTAGATTAAATTCCTCTAAATTCAAAGATAATTAAGTCAGAAAAAAAAATCAACAGCAGGAAACTCTCAGCTGTAGATTCTGGAACTCACAGAAATGCCTAAGGGTGGGAAGTTCCATTTGCAGCCCTTTCAAAAATGGTAGACAAGGAAAATACAGACAAGTCCTGGGCCCAACTAGAAAGTGTGGCCCACTAATTCTTTGGAATGTGGATTCTTTTCAGAGCATATCATGTGTTTACTGAGGAATCTGTTTTCCAGGTCATAAGATTAATCATCCTAATGAGCAAATTAGGTCAAGTAATGTCTCTCAAAAAGCAACATTTCATGGCTTACATCTGTAATCCTGTGTTTAATTGTAAGGTTTTCTTTTCTTTTGCTCTTTTTTATTATTATTCTTAGTCCAGTATGTCAAGGACCATACAAAGGGGACTGAATCATGGGAGATATCAGTAGTCAAATGTAATTTTGTTGTTGTTGTTGACTAAACGATATCAAGATGGGTACAATTTCCATTATTGCTAGACATGGAGCAAGATGTATCATTTGTCTTGTTACATATTATTTCACAAATATTAACACACACACATTTACCAACTATTGGCCGTGTTCCAGGCACTATATCAGTTCATGCAAGCTGCTTTGCTTCTCTGTCAGTTATGCAATATTATTCCTATTGGCATTTACAGATAAGAAAATAAAGTCATGGATTTTAAGGAGCCGCTGGAAACCAGCCAATTAAAAGACAAAGTTCAAAACCATTCAGCATGTTACAGGTGTGTTGGTACACACCTGTCATTCCAGGACTCAGATGGTTGAAAATAATGATCAAAAGCTCCCGCTGAAGCCAGAATGTCAACATAGCTAGGACGAGTTCAAAAATAAGAATGTATGATTGCTAATACAGCACTCATATCCAGGAGGTGCCGCTTTATTCATTAAAATGCTCCTGTTCCTGCCACTTACCCATGTTTGTGCAGTTGTCAGATGTCAGAAAGCAAACAAAAAAAAAAGCAAAAAAAAAAAAAAAACCACAAAAAAACAAAACAAAAAACAACAGGCCAGTGAACATGAGAGTGCCTTCCTGTAATCCTAGCATATGGAGGCAAAAGAATCTCGATTCAATGTCAGCTTTAGCTGTATAGCAAGTTCAAAGCCAGACCATCTCAAAAATATCAAAAGTAAAGAGATTAACTTAAAACCAAATGACTAAAATTAAAATGAGCCCACAATCAAGGTTGTTCTCAAGACTAATTTTTATGCTGGAAGACATAGATAAAACACTGAATGTAAGCAACCATGAACCCTGAACAAGCCATTATTTGCTACCAGTGGGGGAAAATTAGAACAAAAGACAAACCTGTAGTAATGGTTTTTTTTTTGTGGGTTTTTTTGTTTTGTTTTGTTTTGTTTTAAATAATAAGCAGACACATTTCTAAAGACCTTTCCAAATACATCAATCTAGCATGATTTGGGTTCCTTGTTTTTCACAAGAATTATCCTGAATCATTTCCATGAAACATGCATGAAATTTCTATCAATCTGCCTATATAAACCATCAATGAAATTAATGGTCATGCCGACCACAGAGACAATGTAAGAATGAAGCTGCTGGTTGCTTACCTTCAATGATACTGGGAAATGAATGAGATAGAGGTCAACATAATCCAGCTGAAGCTTTTTCAGTGACTCTTCCAAACAAGGCTGGACTAGCTCTGGTCTATGACATATGGAGGGAAGCTGCAAATGTTAGAAAGTAAAAACTGAGACTTTTTCAACTAGTCAGAAACTGATGACTACAGAGCAAAAATACTCTGTCCAGTTGTAAGTTTTCCTTTGCCTAATCTATTAATATCAAGTCTGATACATATTTCGGTTTTATTAGTAAACTATAGACAATGGAAGGAAATTATGAATACTTGTATAAAATTGGATATAATAGCTTGATTGTTATTATATAATATAACTTTGTGAGTTATATCTCACAAGAGTTTACAAAGGAGGCTTCTTTTTTTAATTAAGTTTTTATTTTTTTATATTCATTACAGTTTTTTTACTTTGTATCCCAGCTGTAGCCCCTTCCTTCCTTCCCTCCCAATCCCACCCTCTCGCCCTCATTTCCTCCCAGCCCCTCTCTAAGTCTACTGATAGGGAAGGTCCTCCTCCCCTTCTGTCTGACCCTAGCTTATCAGGTCTCCCCAGGACTGGCTGCAATGTTCTCCTCTGTGGCCTAGCTAGGCTGTTCCTCCCACGGGGTTTGGGGAGGTCAAAGAGCCAGCCACTGAGTTCATATCAGGGACAGTCCCTGTTCCCCTTCAAAGGAAGCTTCTATCTTATTCCTTCATCCATTCATTCACTGAGAAAGAGTTAATATTTTGTTCATTTACATAAATATTATTTACATAATATTTCTTTTATTTACATATATTCCTGATATTGTAATATATATTAGATGCAATACAAGACTAGCAGTGTTTTATGAGATTCTCAGAGCTGGGTGTGGTGACATATGCCTTTAATCTCAGTATTTGGGAGGCAGAGGCATGTGGATCTGTGTGAGTTTGAGGCCACCCTGGTCTACAAAGCAAGTCCAGAACAGCCAGGACTACACAAAGAAACCCTGTCTTGAAAACCAAAAAAAAAAAAAGTAAGTCAAGATTCTTAAGAAAGTTGGACATGTTGGCACATACCCTTAATCCCAGCACTCGGGATGGATCTTTGTGAGTTCGAGGCCAGCCTGGTCTATAAAGCGAGTTCAGGACAGTCAATCCTACATAGAGAAATCCTGCCTCACAAAACCAAACCAAACAAAAACAAATAAACAAAAAGAAATAATAGTCACCCAATAGATTAGGAAAACAGTCTTATCATGTTTCTGTTCATGACAAATCATACTGCTTTCAGGTAAGACTTTAGAAAACAAAATTATTTTGCACTAAATGTACAAATTCAAACCATGGTAAGGAAAGAGAGATTTGCCACCTTCCTCTGTTTTCAACACTGGTTGAATATATGTAATTTTAAAAAAAATGGACCAATATGCCTCGTTTGACTAATGAGCAAACCATGCAAATGTTACCACACCAATGTCATTCATTTGCACGCCAGCACACCATACACATGCAATACCTTTGAAGTGTAGAATATATCTTCTCTCTTCACAGTGCCGTCAGCAATCTTGCTTCGAATAGCTAGCCCCACCTCCTCCTCATTTTGGTAGAAATAAGCTGAATCAATATGGCGGAAGCCAGCACCTATAGCTATTTTGGTAGCCTCCTTAACCAGACTCTTGGGAACCTAGAAGAGCAATCGAAAGGAGTATTTTGAGATTTGCTTTGATACATGTAGTATTTGGTTTTTGTGTCTGACTTACTGTTTTTTTAAAAAATCCTCTATTTCATGTTCTCTATAAAAATGACAAACTTAATTCTTTGTGGCAGAACAAATGCTTCACTTTGTGTGTGTGTGTGTTCAACATCTTATTCATTCTTGGCTTGATGGACACCACACCTAAATTGAACTCATAATTGTTACTAATGGGGCTGTTGTAACCTGTTAAACTCTATAGGCCCTCTGTTGAGACCTGCTTCGGTTCTTAGCATACTTATGACTCCTGTTGTATCCTTTAGCATATCGGAAGCCATTTTGCCTCCAAGTCTCCATTTTGATTATGTCTCTATGTTTTCATTTCTCAAACTTTGTATACTTTGTTACCTTGACACTATCAAGTCTGCCAACTGCAGAACCAATCAAATTAAAGGTCAGTTAGAAATGCTTTGTCTAGCCAAAATAATGTAACGTTGCTTCCTACACCTGGATACCTGGTTGTGTTTTTGTTATGTCATTGTCACCTACTTGTGGTTTGTTTCCTATACCTAGTTACAGTTTCATTACCTAGTTGTTACCTGGTTACTTTTTTTCCCTACAAAAAACAAACAAACAAACAAACAAAAAAACTGCTTTAGAAGCAGATCAATGTCATAGTCTAGCTTCCGAGTCCAGATTATGGCCCTGACCGGTCAGTTTCTGTTTAGTGTTCAATAAACCTCTGTTGATTTGAGTCTGGTGTCTGAGTGGTCAGTGAGCAGCTGTTCCTGAACCTGTAACAGGGCTGCATGAACCACACCAGCATGTCAACTTTATTTCCTTTGTATAGATGAAGGACGTTATGGGTAGAGCATGCAAAAGTTCTGTTTTAAGAAATTTCTATATTGTTTTCTTTAGTGTTTGTATTAATTTACATTCCTGTCAGCAGTGTATGGGAGTCCTGTTTTCTCTCTCTCTTTTTTTGCATCCCCATTAATGTTTGCTCTTTGCTATCCTTTTGTAACAGCCATTCCAAGATAAACCATTTTCTCATTGTAGTTTGAATTTCAAGACCTGCTACCAAGCCATAGCAACCAAAGCAGCATTGTAGTTACCCTGAAACAGTGACACCAAAAGAAGAAAGCACAAAGTAAATCCTTCAAATCATTAGCATAGGGAACCATCTTTAAGACATGTCCTCAAAGTACAGAACACAGAAACTAAAATACATACACAGAATAATGCAGAAGCACTTTTTTTTTTACCTTTTCGATGATAAGGTTAAAATGCATATTCTTATAATTTTTAAAAATTTTGAGATTACAACATTGTTTCAACATTTCTTCCTCCCCCCAAGCCTCCCACATACCCTTACTTGCTCTCTTTCAGCTGGATACTTCTTTCTTCATTAATTGTCATTACATGACTATGTGTATATGTTTATGCATATATTCCTAAATACAACTGCTCAGACCGTATAATATTACTTGCACATATGTAGTCAGGGCTGACCACTTGACATCGTATAACCAACCAGTGTTCTCTTGCCTGGAGAAAACTATTTCTCCCACTGGAAGCATTCTTTACTTGCCTGTGGGTCTTTGTGTAGTTTTTGTTTGCAGCGAATGGAATAAGAGAGTGGAGGAATAATCTCCAGATTAAAAGAAAAATCATTGCCAGCCATCTGTCTACTCGGGTTCACTTTTCTGACTTGATTTGGATTGGTTTTTGTTTGTTTGTTTGTTTGTTTTTTAAGGAATAAAACTCCAAGGAATTACTGAAACACAGTTCTGGGTACATCATGTTGGCATCTGCAGAGGTAGTTAGATCAAGAGGACTCTGACAAGATCGTTGGGCTAATCCCTTGATTTCACTTTCCTGTGTGGTGGGATGGAAAGCAGGAGTGTGATCATTTTGAGGGAAGTAGAGGCTAGGAGCCTGTCTTTGTGTCCTTGGACTGCTCTCCTGCCCTAGCTCCATCTTTCTGTCCTGGGACTGTTATCTTGCCCTAGCTCCTTCCTTTGCTTCTCTTCTCCCTGCTTCTCTTCCAGGGAAAGAAAAGCAGCCACTTCCGCATGCACTATCATCACCACCACCTTGATGTTCTGTTCAGTCAAAGCTGGCCACAGCAGACTGAAGCTCAGGAACCATAAGCCAAACCCAAAAACATCGGAACACCAATCCCTTCTTTGGTTTCTATGAGGTATTCTGACCACAGAGATGCGAAAATAATGTGTTGTCTGGAAAGTGATTACTATCCAGGGTACATGGAGAACTCAGAAAACTCTGTAACAAAATTAATTACATAGAGGAGAAGTGATCTGAATAGACATCTCTCAAAAAAAAAAAAACATGAAAACGTCTCACAAAGACATGACATACATGTGATTATCATTTATGCAGTGAGGGCGGATATTGAGTTTTCTCTTTTGCACCCAGCTAGAAGCAGGCCTATTCCAGGCTGAAGCTGAAAGTAAAGACAGAGCTATGAACTACCCTTACCTCCTCTGGGGCAAAGGTTCCAAAGCCAAGCACAGGAATGCGGTGGCCATCATTTAGTTCTGCAGAACCGTTGGGATTCATTCTGCACTCTCTGCTTCTGTTTTTCCTGCTGTCGCTGGGTACGGAGTAACAGGACGATACTGTAACTGCGGGGTACAAGGTTAGTCACGACTCACTTCCTGTCCAATCTGTAAACAGTAGAGTGTGGGGGAGGGAGGCAACAGCTCACATGCCCCAGAGAAATGGAACCAGCTCAAGGACTTCACAGAAAGGAGAATTCCAGCGTACATTACTATGTGCTGATAAAGTATTTAGTTTTTGCCCAGTTTTCTCACTATAGTCCCCCATGAATTGTCTTATCACAGATTGATTGAACACGTAATGGCTGTTTTTACCCTGAAAGCCTTCCTACACCTATTCTCTTGTTTGGGATCATGGTTTTCTGTCTATGATGAAAGCTTTCTTGGTCATACATCACACGCAGTCCCGTTCAAAGAAGTAAAGGTATGGGAGCTGGGTAGATGGCTCAGTGAGTAAGATCACTTGCTGCACAAGCTTGAGAACCCCAGTTCAGACCCCCAACACCCACATAAAAATCTGAGTGTGCCTGTGCACACCTATAACCCCAGAGCTGCTAGGTAGGGACGCAGGAGGACCACCGACCGGGGCGTTGGCCAGCCGGCTGGCTGCAGCTCCCGTCAGAAACCGTCTCGAGCAAGTGATGCAGAGAGTGACACAGAGCAATACCCTCACAATTCTCATCTGGTCCACACCTGTTCATACACCAGCCATGCATATGCTGCCCATACATACATCACACATATACATGCAAACACATGCATGTGTACACACGACACATGCGCATGCATGTTCACATGCACACATGCACAAATAGGCACACATAGACAAAACATACACACACACACACACACACGCACACACATACACATGTCAGATTCGTACAAAAATATATACAATCACATGCAATCACTTTCAACCATTCATACACCTACTCAGCAGACACTCACCTCTCCGTGCGCACACATAGCACACACTCACTCACATACACTCACACACATGCACATACTCAAACATAGGCATGCTAACACACTGGCATGCTCACACTCACATACTCCCTTACAAGCACAGACGCACATTCACAGAAACACGCAACGACACAATGCTCACTTCTGGAATAATAGTCACACACACCGAAATACTAAAACATTAAGAACACGTGTAAAAGACTTCCATATTCTGTCCTGCTGCGTGAGCTCTGATCCCATAGAACCTCATTAACTCCACTGGGAAGCATGCCTCCACCTGCCAAGGAATGCCACAGGCAAGATGTACCCCTCTCCCCTCTTTTACACGCAGGTCTCAGGGGAAGCTGAGGCCATTCCCACAGCTGAATTTCTGGCTTCTCTTTTTCACTGCAGGCACTTTTACATTATGGAAGCCTCTAGAGTTTATATTTTCTATTCCTCTGTGTATTTATATAAAATATATGAAATATAATGTCCCCAGGGATGAGATAGGAACCAGGAACCAGAGCCCAAGGCAGTGGTGCTGGGAAAACTCTCCCTTGTCCATCTGCCCAGGTTTTAGTTGTGAACCATGTAGTCTGAGTGGAAAAAAACAAACAAACAAAAAAACACAACCAGAAGACAAAATCCAACCGGAAGATAAAATCCTGACCTGCCCAGTCTATGCTTAGAAGATTAAGATGCCCTTATTAAGCTTTCTAGAGAGGCTAACTGGGTCACATGTGCTCTGTGCTTACCTTGAACTAACTGCGTAATAGAGGATGCCTTTAACCTTGTAATCTTCCTCCTTCCACGGCCCAGGGCTTCGTGCGGGGGTTGGGAAACTCTGACGCCGGACCTACAGCCCCAGCATGGCCAGTTTGGAAATTGGGTTGGTCCCTGTCTCACCACACATCATGAATTTCAGAAGAAAGCTCTCTCCTTGGAGGTCTCTCGGGATGCCCTTGTTAAACACCTATTCTGAAGAGCAGCTACGTCTTCTGTACTGACAGTGTGGTGAAAAGTTACCAAGTGTCGTTCCAGCTCACTGAGAAACCGGCTCTGGAAGCAGAGCCGCCGCTTCCCTCATTGAAGACCCAAAGCTTTCTTTTTATTTTTGTTTCTCAAAATATCCTCTAAGGCTCCTTGTCTAGGGTTGGGATGTCATTGTCCATCAATCTAGTTTCCCCATCTCCCCCCTCACCCTCCCCAAAAAAATGTGACAGGGAAGGAAGAAAGCAGTGAAACAACCCAAGAGTGAAAACATCATGCCTTTGAAAACAGCTAGAGGTTTTCTTTCTTTCTTTCTTTCTTTCTTTCTTTCTTTCTTTCTTTCTTTCTTTCTTTCTTTCTTTCCTTCCTTCCTTCCTTCCTTCCTTCCTTCCTTCCTTCCTTCCTTC
>NW_026593286.1:25824028-25852542 GCF_907164565.1 Psammomys obesus | reverse complement strand
TTCCTTCCTTCCTTCCTTCCTTCCTTCCTTCCTTCCTTCCTTCCTTCCTTCCTTCCTTCCTTCCTTCCTAGAAATGTGCTGTTTTATTACAAAGAGTCTCACACAAAAGAAAAAATATCTCAAAAAGGAAATTAGGCTAACAACCTCCACCTGCAGAATTGGGGGGGGGCAATCTTTCTAAGTAAAGCAGGAAAAAAATCTCCAAAATTTATATTCAAATCTAAATTAAATACTAAATTTAGTTTCACCAGAATTTGCTGACCTTTTCTTCCTTCCTTCACCACCCTGGAGTTTGGTCCAGCTTTGGCTAGAATCCAGTCTCAGAGCACAGACTAACTCCTCTCCAAGAATCAATTGATTTGAAGAAAAGCCATCCTGTGATCAATTGCCTGTTGTTGCTTCATCAAAAAGGCATTATCCCAGATAAGCTTGTTGACTTTCTTCTGTTTCACCTTTAATAGCCAAGTCTGAACATTTTAATTTACTCTAACATGAGATCTAAAGATTCACACTTTCAAACCACTAACATTTTCTTTCTTAGGAATAAGAAAGAAAATCTTTCCTACAATAACTTTTTTCTTCTCCTTTTCTTTATCTGAGTAGCTATGTAATATGTGTCTTTCTTCCCACATTCAACAACATTTCGTGAATATGTATAATTCATTATGTCAGCCACAGGAATCACGATCCAATCTTTATGTCTCTCTCTCTCTCTGGTATGGAACTTCCATGATATCCGAATATCTTAGCCAAGCCCTTTCTAGTGGCCACTGGAAAAGTGAAGATGGTGAAGATGGACTTTCCATGATTACTAGCACGGTGGCCACCTCTGTCCCAAGATGCTGCTGTGCGAGGCTCTCAGCGGCTACTGCCCCTCCCAACACAGCCTCTTTGGCATCCCGTAATGTCCTAAACCACTCAGGTGCAGAATTGCTCCTGAAACACGAGGCATAGGTTCCACTGGCCGTACTTGAAGTCGTGTGAGCCCTAGAAACACTGTAAGAATTTCATTGTGAGGGAACTATCGAGGGTCCCATAAGACCTACATTTGTTAATCCCACCCAACAATGGCCGCTTCAGTGACAAAACCACCTTGCACTAGGGCCGACCTCTTAACACTGTCAGAAGGGAAACAAGCTTTTACACACTGATACCATATTCAGGCCACAATTTATAACCAAACTGTTGGATATGAGAGTTCGCAGATGCCATAGCTTAGAAATAAATACCACGAGACCTCCAAGCTAATTCATGTACACTTGGGGGTAGGGGGAGTGCATGGAGGGGAAGGAGAAAAGACTGTGTTTTACATGGTCTTTTGAAATTATTGCTTTATTTAAAATACAAAAAGATTTCCATATCTTTTATATAGGCCATTTTGTATAATACCACCAGTACTAACTGGAAAATGAGTATTAGAAAGTGATGATTACGGATGCTTTAGAATGTAAGAATTTCTCAGAAATCAGGGAGCCTCAAGAAGTTCCACAGATTTGCTGTCATTGATATTGTGAGTCTTCGGTAAATACTAGTTAATGCCACGGAGACAGCTCCGGCAGATCAGATACGATTGTTCGGACGGAGCCCAAGTTAGGTAGTGTGAAATTCTGGTGCTTGGGAATATTATCAGCAAAGACTGCTATGACTTGGCACTATCTGAACAGTCCTGAGAGACTGACAAAAGATGGGCAAATCTGCACATCCTATGAACTATCTAATGGACAAACCTGCTCCAGCATGAAACCCACAGAAAGAACAGCATTCCACATGTACAACCCTTGAATCCTGTTCCACGTGACAGCAGCTGTAAACGAATCTTATTTCAATTCAAACAACTTCTTCCTCTTCTTCTTCTTACTTTTCTTCTTCTTCTTTCTGTTCTTCTTCTTCTTCTTCTTCTTCTTCTTCTTCTTCTTCTTCTTCTTCTTCTTCTTCTTCTTCTTCTTCAAAACAGTTCTCCTGTAGCCCAGCTGGCACTGAACTCCTGATCCTCTTGCCTCCACTTCCAAAATGCCAGGATGGAGGTGTGCACCATCAAGCCTGGTTTTGTTCGAACCTTTTAAGTTGAGCATCATGTCTCTTGCAACCCAGGGGAGCTGTGATGTTTCCCTTGAATCACACTGAAACATGTATGGGTGAGATGAGAGTTGAGCAGAAACCTCTCCATTGTTCGTGGACGTGTGAGTTTCTCACTGTAAGGGGCGGCCGCTGCTGTGGGAGGCCTCGAGTTCTTTAAAAGTTATTTTATTTTTATTTCTTTTTGGTGTTGTTTTTTTGGTTTGGATATTTCTGTTTTGTTTTTTTATTTTTTGGTTTTGGGGGGGTGTTTTGTTTTAGGTTTTTTGTTTGTTTTTGGTTTTTTTTGTGGTTTTTTTTTTTTTTTTTTTTTTTGAGTTAGGTTTTCTGTACATAGCCCTGCCTGAAACTCACTCTGTAGACAGGGTAGCCTCAAACTTAGAGATCCGCTTGCCTCTGCCTCCTGAGTGCTAGGATTAAAGTTGTGCACCACCATGCCCAACTCTTACTTATTTATTTAAAGATTTATTTATTATTCAGTCTTTTTGTCTGCATGTACACCTGCACGCCAGAAAAGGGCACCAGATCTCATTATAGATGGTTATGAGCTACCATGTGGTTGCTGGGAATTGAACTCAGGACCTCTGGAAGAGCAGCCAGTGCCCTTGACCTCTGAGCCATCTCTTTAACACTCCAACTTTTATTTTTTAAATTAGCATTCCAATATCATCCTTGATATTAATTTTGTCAGGGGCTCACAGAGGAAAGCTCTCTTGGCTCTTTTCTACAATAAAGCCTTTTAAGTACATGAGAACATTAACTTTTTCATCTCTAGTCTGACCATTTCAGTGTCTTTAACTTGTAAAGGGGTCAGTTTTTAGTTCCTACACATTTCTGATGGGTGGCTTCTTTAGCAAGGGGACAATTTGGTAATAAGCCCTTTAAAATAAGTTGCCTGGAATCAAGCCATTTGCTTTCTGATTGGAAAACAGCAGACCTGCTTTCTGTATTCCAAATGCTCTCTACATCTATACACACATGAAGCAAAACTGTTTTCTGAATAAGATACCATTAACTGAGATTTAGACTTTATGATATATGCTTGGCTTTGCTTTGATAGGCAGGGTCTTTTTATGTAGCCCAAATTGACTGAAAACTCATGATCCTTCCACCTCCACCTCCCAAGTACTGAGATTAGATATGCATATCACCATGCCTGGAGATTTTTTTTTTTCAGTCCACAGTACAAAACACAATAGTTAGCATAACAGAAAGATACTGATAATGTAACATCGATAACTCACACTGATGCGTATCACACAGCTCTTAACACCGTTGTTTGTGTCTCATAGAACCCCATTGAGGGAGCACCAATCATTGCTCTGACTGGGCAGATGAGGCATTGACCCTTATACTGGTGGTAAAGCAAGGATCCCGGTTTGATTCCCTGAATTAGTTCTCTTACTCATGAAGCTCTTAAGAATACTCGAGTATAGCCAGGCCTGGTGGCACATAGCTTTAACGGCAGCACTCAGGAGGCAGAGGCAGGGCTAGGTAGAGTGACATCATCTCCATAAACACACATACATATATACAGACAGACAGACAGACACACGAGTCATATTTCCATCAGAAAGCCATCAGTCATGAGTATGGGAAATTGTAAACATGGCAACTGAAGTGTATCTGCAGGATATTTGATCCCATTGTGAATCCCGAGGTTGTGAACTGTAAAAACCTGTTTATTGTTTGGTGCGGCTCAGTCCTAACACACACATTTAATCCAAGAACTTTCTGTAAACAGAATTTAATAAAGTTAACCCTAGGTCAAGAGGTGGAGCAATTAACCAGCTGACAGGGATTATTAAGTAGTAAGGAGGGACTTTGAGAGAGGGGTATTTAAGGCAGTGTGGAGAAGAAGAAGGAGCTCGTTAGCTCTTTGGCTTTTCAGCTTTTAGCTTTGGCCTTTTCCTCCTGGGCTGTCAGCTGAGCTAGCAGCTGGGCTTTGGCCTTGGGCTTTTGGCTTTTTCCATCTGGGTCATGAGCTGAGTAAGAGAAGGTTTTTCCATCGTAACATGAGCTGAGTAGGAAGGTCATCTGTGTGCTTTGTTCTGTTTTGTTTTTTTTTTAAATGTATTTATTTATTATGTATAGAGTATTCTGCCTGCATATGTGCCTGCACCATATCTCATTATAGATGGCTGTGAGGGATCATGTAGTTGCTGGGAATTGAACTCAGGACCTCTAGAAGAGCAGCCAACGCTCTTAACCCCTGAGCCATCTCTCCAGCCTTTTTCATCTGTGTACTTTTTCTGGTTCTCCAAGCTAGCAGATTTTCACTGCAACATCTGGCTTCTGACTCTTCATTGGCAAAATAGAACTGTTGGGATTTCTGTTTGTTTGTATAACAATATATGTCTTTTTTTTGTTTTGTCTTTAAGATTTTTTTGTTATGTATACAATGTTTTGTCTGCATGTACACCTGCAGGCCAGAAGAGGCTCTCATTATAGATGGCTGTGAGCCACCATGTGGGTGCTGGGAATTGAACTCAGGACCTTGGGAAGAGCAAACAGTGCTCTTAACCTTTGAGCCATCTCTCCAGCCCCAACAACATAAGTCTTAAAGGCTGTGGTGGTCATGAATGAATGGTAATTTATTTCTGTGGCTGTTTATACCCTCTACTGGTCCTACCTGGTACTGAGGACTGAAACCAGGACTCCTACTCATGTGTGTTAGCCTTGTCAAATATTCATGAGACAGGGTTTCACCAAGATGTTCAGGGCTGACTTTGTCCTCTCTTTGCGGGCCGGGCAAACCTTGACTCTATGATTCTAGTCTGTGGCTACCAGGCAGGGCTGTGAGCCTGGCTTGGCTGCTGCCAAGGAAAAGTTATGACCTATGAATCTTAAATGGAGGCTTGTCCTGAGAGCGAAAAGGAATAGGAAACAAACAAACAAACAAACAAAAACCAATAACACCAATCACCCAATACTAAAGAACTGTGAAAAACAAGGCCACCATGAAGCTAGTGGGTAGGTGAATGAAAAGCCAAGGAATCAGGGAGAATATCCTGAAAAGTGGGGAAAATGGAGTGTCCATGAAAACTCTGAAGTGGAGACTTAGCTGAGGAAAAGAAAATAGCTTATGTCATGGGGAGAGAGGGTGACAAAGTAGGGGGGGCAGGTGGCATGAAGGGACAAGAAGGGCTGACAGGATGGTTGCCAAGCTTGGTGACTCTAGTTTGATCCCTGACCAACTCCTACGAGTTGTCCTCCGACCTCCACACGTGTATTGTGGCATGTATGTGCCTCCCCCAACACATATAAATGAATGAATGAGTGAACGAATGAATGAATACTTTTTTCAACGGTAAGTGGAAGAGGGTAAAGTTCAAAGCTAGAATCTGTTTGTTCCACGAAGGGCTCTGGGATCCGGTTTTGTGGCACAATACCACATTAGGGTTTTCAGGATTACATACCAAAGCCCAGAGGGTATGAGGATCTGGGCTGGACTTGAGAACTGTATCCATACCATTTTCCTCGCATGACGCCCCTGGGAGCAGGATTCCAGCGGAAGACGAGAAGCCCTCAGCGCCTCTTGGCCATCTTAGGGGCAGGAGCTTTAAAGGAAGCGGGGAAGGAAAGAGCCCTTCCGTTGTTTCTGGAGGCGCTGGGGTCCATTGGAGGTTTCTCAAGATGTTTCGGGGTAAGGATGTGCTTGTGTGGACCCTGAGAGAGGGACAGAAAAAGAGGAAGTCAGTCTCACACAACAAGATAGAGACTATCTATCACCTACAGTGATAAGAACAGGGAGACTGTAGAATTAATTGTGAGAAACCTTAAAAGGCTAAAGGTTGGGCTTGAAGGTGAACTATATGGGGGAACTATTTGGAGAGCGTGGGGTCTTTCTCCTCGTGAACTCGGGGATGTATCTGTCAGACACTGAGGTAAGGGAGCGGATACTGAACACAACACAAACGCTGGCTTCTCCGTTAGAGAGCCACACCCTCCCCGCGATCTCCAGGCCTCTCAGGAAACCTCATCTTCAATCGTTCTTTTTTTTTTTTTTAAATGAAATTGATGATCGTTTAATAAAATTTAATTGTGTTTTTCTCTGCGTACAGACACTGCGCTTACACTGCATTGAAAATGCAGAGAAAGGTCCGCGTTCCTGATTCTGGAAGGGCTTCCCGACCACGGCCTTTCTTCCCGTGAGCACTAGGTGGCGGGCTTCTCTGCCCCAAGGCTTTCTCGGGGGAAGCCGAGAAGGCAGAGGCTCGTAAAAGCTGACATTTAAGGAATTTTCAACCATTTACTCTCTCACAAAAGCCTTCCAGATTTTTATTTTAAAGAAAGAAGAAAGAGAGGA
The DNA here is from genome assembly GCF_907164565.1 of Psammomys obesus. NCBI lineage: Eukaryota > Metazoa > Chordata > Mammalia > Rodentia > Muridae > Psammomys > Psammomys obesus. The sequence goes on along the minus strand of NW_026593286.1, from coordinate 25,846,157 downwards.
GGAGAGAGGGATTAAGAAGTGGAGGAAGGAAAGGAGGAAAAGAAAGAGAGAGAGAGAGAGAGAGAATGAAAAGAAAGAAAGAGAAAAACAGAGCCATAAACCGTAGTGACTTTGTGAAGCTGGGTCCCAGCATGTGCTCACGACGATACGTGAGAGGAAAATCAGCTTGTGAATTTAATTGTATTTGGGCTCTAAAGTCTTTGCTTTAGAAAAGATTTTCTCCTGGGCTGTCAATGTCCTCTTGATTCTCGAGTAGTTCTACTGCTTAATCAATCAAACGTACAGATCGGATGGTCTGTGGTCTATTAGCCTAAGTAGGTTAAAAAAAAAAAAAAAAGCGCACAAGTCTCTGATTTCTTCTTTACCTCAAATTCTCTCTGCACATGTGTGCATGCGTGTGCACGAGTGTGTGTGTGTGTGTGTGTGTGTGTGTGTGTGTGTGTGTCTATGTGTGTATATGAGTGCAGGTGCCTTCCGAGCCCGGAGGCAGAAGATCCGCCTGGAGCTGTAGTCAAAGGCAGTTGTGAGCTGCTCCATAGAGTTGCTGAGAACTGAACTCAGCTCCTCTCCAAGATCAGTGCTCACTCTTAGTCATTAAGCCGTCTCTCCTGTCGCTAAAACATCGTCACGTGACTTTAACAGTTCGTAATGGTCAGGACAGCACATGTTACAAGACACTGAGTTTACTATTTCAACTTGGCTCTTTGAGAAAAAAAATGGTTTCCAAAAAAACTGGGAGGGCCTGGGTACAAATAAGATGTTTGAGGGATAGTTCAAGTGAGATCCAACAAGAAGAGCCCCAGAACAGAAGGGCTTCAGGGAGCCTGAGTCCATTCTTTTTGGACTCCTGTGTCCTTTCGGTCTCTGCAGCAGCCTCTCGGAAGATTGATGTTTTGTCCCTCTGTTCATGGTTCTTGCTTACAGGGGTTTGAAATAGTGTTTGCTTGCTCCGTAGTTCTCTCCTGGCTTTCGTGCGATTTCAACCCTGGGGTTATAGGTGCTCATTGTGAGCTATCTGATGGAGCCACTCTGCTCAGGTAAGATCTGATTGACGGTGCTCCGTTCCTCCTGATCACCTATGAACTATTGACCACTTCCTCTCTCACTTTTCCTCTCTGGTATCCAAATAATTCTGCAAATTTGACTTACTGTTTTCCCTTACATATGCCTTTCTCCCAGGCACCAGGCTGAGTAGAAAAGATCACTGAAGCATTTTTACATCATTCATACAAGGCAGACCTTTTTCTCATTCCTGTAATCCAGAGGGCTATGCCTGCCCAGACCTTTGCAAATCCTCAGCTCTGAATGCCCAGACCTCAGCTTCTGCAGCCTTGTTACTAAGGCCTTCCCGACAGTCTCCTTCAAAGAGCTGCTCGCCAGGAAGGAGAGTAGAAAGGCACCAACAGCATCGTGTCCTTTCCCCCATAGCCAATGAAGGAGACTGCTGTTGCGTATAAGCCCCATAATCCTTTGCCTCAAAGAGAAACTCACTGTGACTCATGCTTAAGGGCTCTCAGAAGACAGCCTGAGTTAATCAACTTCTTCTCTGTTTTACTCCCCAGTTCCTTTGCCCCTTCCCCTGAGAGCATTTTCCCAGTCTCTCACCTCTTCCCAAGACCTTGGTTCATCTTGATCCAAGATTCTTGTCTGGGTAATTATTACCACAAGGTGTACTGAAGATGTGAGACCTGGCAGGGTAGTTCCAGTGGGATTCTCGGCGATGCTGAGGCTCACCTCATGTCAGTGTGAAGAACATCTCAGTTTCCTAGAAGATGCGCCATCATTTTTAAAGCAGCATCTTTAACTGCTGCACACACTTTCCTGTGCGGTCCCGGGACCATTCCAGGTCTTGCTTGAGGTTGGTGAAGTTGTCTTTGGAGTACATTAGAAGAAGCGGCCAAATGCCGGTTTCTGTTGTCCCTCCCCCACCCCCACTCCCCAGGCCATCATACACACCTACCGCTGCTCTGTCACTGGAGCAGTTACTTCACGAGTTCTGCTTCTGTCTTAGACTGTGGGCTCTCCAGTGTGTGTGTGTGTGTGTGTGTGTGTGTGTATGAAGGATCCCGTTCTATTCATTGTCATTTCCCAGTGCAGAGTGTGGTATCTATAAGTTTAAACATGTGAGTCTTTTAAACTATGACTCTGAGCTACACAACCGGACTTTGATCTGTGGCTCTTTAATTTTATGTGCAAAACAATTAGCTATCAGGGAGTGGAGTCTGGGATCTAAAATTTGTAGTAAGTATCCGGAGAGACTGTGATGTAGCCAAGCTTCAACTCATGATATTTTGATAAGGAATGACTTTGGTCTAAATCCCGGATAAGAGGTATTTATCATAGATTTATGTCACAAATCCTGTGTACAGGCAGCAGCTACCTTGTACCTGATCCACCACAAAAAAAAAAAAAATCATCACAATCAGATCTGACTTGATCTTCGTCAGGCCCGGATTATTACTCCTCATCAGCACAAACCAGGACACCAAGGCACAGAAATGCTAAGTGACAGAACCCACTGCTTAAAGCTAATGACAGGACCAGGTGTTACCAGGCCCTTGGCAATTTGCAAAACCTCCTCCATTCTGGACGAGCGGTGCCCGTTTCTGTTACTACAATGATTTGGTTTCTAGAAACATGGTCCCTTTTTTTCCCCTTCTAGATTCTTGATTGCCTTGCCCCAGGGACCCCCAATCCATACCAGGCAGGTATGGATTGCCTGATGTACTTGAACTGACTCCTCACTGGTTCAAGTGTGGGCCCAGATGGGGAACTTTCAACCCCCTCTCCCTGACGCTTAAACCACCCCAGCTAGTAAGCAGTGAGTAAGACCCGACTCTTACAGAGACACCCCTCCTTCCGGTTTCCCCCACAGATTTGTGCTGTCTTTCTTGCCTGCCTTTCCGTTCCCGCTCACCAGTATGGGTAACACCATTTCTGACTGAAGTATTGCTGCGCCCTTCTATTAAGGGTGAAAGGAACAGAGGACTCCGTCATTGCATGAAACACACAGGAAATATTTTATTAACGTCCAGATGGAGAAAATGGTAGGGTAAAAATATTTCAATAGTAATCCATGATTCTCCTCAGGGAGCCCACCCTGGCATTCATGGCGCCCCAGTCCTGGTAGCGCCTGTACTCTCCGGGCCTCAGCAGGTACTGCCGCCCCCGGTAGTTGGGCATCTCGTAGAGGACCCAGTAGCCCTCCATCACGTGGAAGGAGTGGAAATCGCTGAAGTGGAAGCGATCCTGGAGGTTGGAGCAGTCGTCTGTGATCTCCACCATCTGGCCTCTCAAGTCCTCTCGCTCATAGATCCTGATCCTGTGAGAGCTGGACTGTGCGTCCACCAACAGTGGACAAGGGGACGTCAGAAAACCTGACCTGAGCTTGGCAATCCAGAACCCTGGGGTGTCAAGCTGCCCTGGGGGATGGGCGTCCCTTATCTTTTCTACGCCAAATGTGACTGAGTTGAAGGACCACCTAATAATGTTCAGGAGGTTGTACCCAGTGAAAAACCCCAGCGGTCACCACCACCACGCACTGTTCCTTTGACATAAACCGTGCTCTGTGGAGTTTTCTGGTATTGCCACCTACACACTGGCCCTCCTCCGCACCATTTTTAAGTAACTACTTTTCAGTTTGTTTTAGTCTTTCTTTTTCTTTCTTTCTTTCCTTTTCTTTCCAATACTAGTTTTGTGGTAATCTGGGGCTCTTTTTTGGAAGGGATAGGAATAATTTGGTATTCCAATGAAAACCCAAATGTATCCTTAGCAAAAGACACCATCTTGAATCTCAGTAGCAGAAACTGGAGGGAGAGAAGATGGCAGCAGTTTAGGAAGAAAGCTCAACCCAGAAATCCCTCCATCTTTCTTTGTTGCCTCAGGCCCTGATGTCCTCGAAGGCAGTAAAGTAAGAATATCTTTAAGATAGAGGTTCAGAGCCAGACATGGTAGCACACACTTGGGAAGGCAGAGGCAGGTGGATCTCTGTGTGTTCTAGGCCAACCTAATCTACACAAAGCGAGTCCAGGACAGCCAAGGCTACACAAAGAAACCCTGTCTCGAAAAACCAAAACCAAAACCAACCAACCAACCAAACAAACAAACAAAAAGTGTGATCTGCTCTGGTAAATTAGTTTGGGGCAACACTAATAATGAATGTTTAAGATCCTGAAGAGGAATGTGTGTGGAGAAAAGGTGTAACCCATTAGAACAGTGGTCCTCAACCTTCCTAATAAGGCAACCCTTTAACACAGTTTCTCATGTTGTAGTTAACCATAAAATTATTTCACAGCTACTTCATAACTGTAATTTTGCTACTGTCATGAACTGTAATTGCAAACACTTGATGGGTAAGATATCTGATATCTGATGCCACAGGGGTTCACAGCGATCCACAGGTTGAGAACCACTGTGTTAGCACAATGGAAGGTCAGGCAGCTCGTCCTGTGCAAACCCCTTTTCAGCTTTTGTTATCCCTGCTCCTTCCCAGCAAGAGCTCTTGGCTCTTTCTTTTTCTATCCTCAAAAGCTACATAGGAGGGGGTCTCCTAGCAACTCATCCATAAGAATGAAGAGGTGCTCCTGAGGCAGTCTCTGCCGGGCCCATGCTCTGCTCTTGTGTGCAGGCAAATTTGACCTGCAGGACAGCTACCTTCATTTTGTAAGAAAATGAAAGGCCAGTGCTTTGAGTCTGTAGAAAGAGGCAGGAGGAAAGGGGGTGGGGTTTGGGAGAGGGGGAGGAGAATGAAGGCAAGGAGGGAGGGCAGAGGGTTAGGGGAGGAGGCTGAGGCCGCTAATATCTGAAGCTGGCTCCAACCTCACAGAGGTTATGTTTTCCCTGTTAGACAACAGGTGGGACCCAGACTGTTGGGGCTTCCTTTGGGTAACAGAGGATGTCCCAGGACCTGCAGAATGCCATTTCCCCCATCCTTGGCAGCTATTATGTAACTCAGGTAGGCCTATCAGCTCAGCTCAGGGTTTACCAGGCCTAATCTGAAACTGAACTCAGAAAACTCAGATGAAGAGCCTCAAACCTCAGGCAACTGGTTGGTGTCCATGCCACGGTCCGGGAGCTCCGAACTGTAAACCACACTCTGCTTATTCCCAGTACTGGTGAATTTGATTTCCGCCAAGTAAATAAAAATGACCAGTGGAGAACTTTACTTCAGACACGTTTTTGATGGAACCTCGGAGAACTTAGTAATCTTAGGACACCGAACCAGGGGACACAGAGCAGCCGCTCCAGGCTTTAGCCCGCCATAGATGTTACTAGCTGATCAGGATCACCTGACTGGGCAGGGGCCCTAGGAAGGGACTCACGTGGGGGATGAGGCGGCAGGAGCGGATGGAGTCGCTGAAGCCCATCCACTGCTGGTAGTCAGGGTAGTCCCCGCGACGCAGGAAGTACTGGCAGCCCGCGAAGTTGGGCTGCTCATAGAGCATCCAGCAGCCGCTGTCCACGCGGATGGAGTTGCAGCGGCTCAAGTAGGGCTGCAGGTTGGGGTGGTCGCTGCTGCACTCGTAGTGGCGGCCCTGGAAGCCGCGGTCCTCGTAGAAGGTGATCTGCAAGGCAAGGCCGGGCTCAGAGGCCTGGTGTGGCCTGGAGCTGAGGGCGGCTCCCTCCCCAGGCCCGGGGCCCGCTGGGCTCACCTTCCCCATGGCTGGTGGTGGCTGGCGGGTTGGATGGGACGATTCTGTTGGATGTGTGGGGCTGGGAGCAGGGTCTATATAGCAGGAGGTCTGCTGCGTTGGCAGGAACAGCACAAAAGGGCCCCGCGGGGGGGAACAGGGGGACTTTTTCTCTCTCCTTTCTATATAATGACTGTGGGGGAGGCGTGGGTTATTGTATGTTTTCTCTTAGACTCTCCAGAGCTTTCGAATGGATGACGAATCATTGACCTGGTTAAAAGGGTCACTTGATGCTGCTCTGGCCTTTAAAGGACGCTGATTTGAGGAACTGAAATAGAGCAAACATACTTAACTCGTTAACATTTTGTATTCAAATGTTTTGGCTACCTTTTACAATTTCAAAACAATGTGTATTTGCATAACAATGTGGTGTAGTTAACAGTCCTGAAAAGGGGGTGGGGGTGGAGGTACCTTCTGTCAGGACGACAGGAGTCTAACGGGAGTTTCTCCTTAATCCCAGCACTCTGGAGGCAGAGGCAGGAGCGGGAAAGGCAGAAGCAGGGGGAAGAGGGTCTGTGTGAGTTTGAGGCCAGTCTACAAAGAGAGTTCCAGGACAGCCAGGGCTTTTACACGGAGAAACCCTGCCTCAAAAAACCAAACAAACAAACAAACAAACAAACAAAAAAACGAACGTTCTCATAAGCTCTATGATAATCAGCTGGGAACCAGAGAACTCACGTGATGAAGGAAGGAAACACTAAATTTAGACACCTCAGTTCTGTTCCCTGAAGTGTGTGAGTGAGACCAGGCCCTTCTTCTTGGGCTTCATCACCCATGCCTCCTCCCACAGACTCTAAGACCCCTAGCCTTGGGTCTCATAGGGTGACCCACAGCCATTTTTTACACTGATGAGCTTCTATTAAATGTTTTTGCTGAGAAGCCAAGGCAGTTTGTTCCAGCCGCCGATAAATGCAAGGTGACCTGGAAGGAGGAGGACATTTGGAATCTCACAGCCTTGCAAAAACTCTGCCCTCATTACCCCGGGGGCAACAAACCCTTATTGCCCTGTAGTGAGTGTACCGCCTAAAAGGGGTTGGACTCTCTCTCTCTCCTCCAGTCCCCAAAACTCCCAGCGGCAACAAGCTTCCTAACCTTGGCACAGTGTTGACATTTGGGCTGAGACAAAGTGGAACATGCTTCTTAGCATCCTGTCTCCACCAGCAGGTGTCAGCTCACCCGCTTCATCTGTGATAGCCAAGATCACACCTCCAGCTGCCCGTTGGAAAACGAAATCTCCTTGTATTTACATGTACCCACAATGCTTGTAGTAGTCAGAAAATGGAGTGTGTACCCCCTGAAACTGGAGTCACAGGTGGTTCTGAGTTCCCCGGGAAGAACAGCTAGGATTCTTAACTGCCGGCTGTTTCTCCAGCCCTTGTTGATGGATAATTTTTGCTTGTTTGTTTTTCGAGACAGGGCTTCTCTGTGTAGCCCTGGCTGACCTGGAACTCAGAGATCCACATGCTTCTGCCTCCGGAATGCTGGGATTAAAGGTGTGTGCCCCCACCATCTGGCTGTTGATCACATATTTTAAAAGTGCCAGTCTTTATTCTTTTGATTTAATTTGTACCTCTTTAAAATCTGTCTGAAAGAGATAGTTAAAGGTACATGCGAAGACAGTGGTAGTTTAGCTAAGAATTAGATATAAAAGAACTGTCCAGAATAGTGTATTAATTAAGTAAATTTTGAGACATCTGATGAGTTGATCATCTCTAATCCACTTAGACTTTAGTTTTGTGCAGGGTGATAAATATGGATCTATTTGCATTTTTCTACATGCAGACATCTACATGCAGTTAGACCAGCACCATTTGTTAAAGATATTATCTTTTTTCCACTGTATTGTTTTGGCTTCTTTATAAAAAATTAAGTATCCATAGGTGTGTGGGTTTATTTCTGGGTCTTCTGTTTGATTCCATTGAGTCACCATTCTGTTTCTCTGCCAGTACCATGTAGTTTTTATTACTGTTGCTCTATAGTACAGCTTGAGATCAAGGATGGAGATACCTCCAGAAGCTCTTTTATTGTACAGGATTGTTTTAGCAATTCTGGATTTTTTTGTTTTCCCCTATGAAACTGAGAATTTTTCTTTCAAGTTCTGTAAAGAATTGTGTTGGTATTTTAATGGGAATTGCACTGAATCTGTAGATTGCTTTTGGCAGGATGGCCATTTTCACTATGTTAATCCTACTGATCCATGAGCATAGGAGATCTTTCCATCTTCTGATATCTTCTTTGATTTCTTTCTTCAGAGACTTGAAGTATTTTTTGTTTTGTTTTGTTTTTGTTTTTGTTTTTGTTTTTAAACAGGTCTTTCACTTGCTTGGTGAGTCACACTAAAATACTTCATGTTATTTGTGGCTATTGTGAAGGGTGTTGTCCTTAGTCATCAGGGAAATACAAATCAAAATGACCCTGAGATTTCACCTTACACACATCAGAATGGCTGAGATCAAAAATCAAGTGACAACACATGCTGAAGAGGATGTGGAGAAAGGGGAACCCTCCTTTGGAAATCAATCTGGTGCTTTCTCAGAAAATTAGGAATGGTGCTACCTCAAAATCCAGCTACACCACTCCTCAGGCATATATCCAAAATATGCTCAAGTATACAAGAACATTTGCTCAATCATGTTTGTAGTAGCTTTATTTGTAATAGCCAGAATCTGGAAACAACCGAAATGTCCCTCAGTGGAGGAATGGATACAGAAATTGTGGTACATTTGCATAATGGAATACTACTCAGCTATTAAAAACAAGGAAATATAAAAATTTCAGGCAAATGGTGGGAAACAGAAAAGATCATCTTGAGTGAGGTAACCCAGAAGCAGAAAGACACACACACGGTATATACTCACTCATAAGTGGATATTAGTCATATAATATAGGATAAACATACTAAAATCTATACTCTTAAAGAAGCTAAACAACAAGGAAGGTCCAAGGGAAGATGTTCAATCTTCATTCAGAAGGACAAATGTGATAGACATGGGAAGCAGGAGATGTCAGGGAACAGAAAGGAGCCTACCACAGAGGGCCTCTGAAAGACTCTACCCAGCAAGGTATCAAAGCAGATGCTGAGACTCATAGCCAAACTTTGGGCAGAGTGCAGGAAATCTTATGAAAGAAGGGAGAGATAGAAAGACCTGGAGGGGACAGGAGCTCCAAAAGGAGACCAACAGAGCAAAAACGAACAAACAAACAAAAACAAAAACAAAACAAACAAACAAAAAAAAAACCTGAGCCCTGGGTGTCCTGCAGAGGCTGATACTTGAACCAAGGACCATGCATGGAGAGGACCTAAGACCCCGGCTCAGATGTAGTCCATAGACTCAGTCTCCAAGTAGGATCCCTAATAAGGGGAGCAGGGGCTCTCTCTGGCATGAACTCAATGGCTGGCTCTTTGATCACCTCCTCCTGTGAGGGTGCAGCCTTGCCAGGCCACAAAGGAAGACAATGCAACCAGTCCTGATGTGACCTGATAGGCTAGGGTCAAATAGAAGGGGAGGAAGACCTGACCTATCAGTGGACTAGGGGAGGGGCATAGGGGAAGAAGAGAAAGGGAGGGTGGGATTGGGAGGAAATGAGGAAGGGGGACACAGCCAGGATACAAACTGAATAAATGACAATAATTTTAAAAAATAACTAAAAGGCAGAACACTCAAAAAAATCATCTCTAAAATCTTTGAGAATTTATTAAAGGATATAGAAAATGGTCATATATTAAGGGAGAGAAAGTAAGTATATTGGACATAAAACTGCAAAACACATCTGCAGATAGTTATAAACATATAGAAAAAGATCTTGCCCTTGGGGATCAGAATATTTAACATCATTAAGATGTCACCACTACACAGACTGATCCACAGAGTCAATGAGACTTTTATCCAGAAATATGAAAATGTGCCCAGAGATTTGCCTGACACCCGGGAAAGATCCAAACAGCCAAAACAAACTTAGAAAAGAACACATTTGGGAGGCTCATATTTCCTGGTTTTAAAATTCATTACAAAGCTATGGTAATAAAAACAGTGTGGTACAGTATAAATCCAGACATGGGGGAGTGCAGGGAGAGGCAGAGGGGGATGGGAGGGCCTGTATGTGTTTTCAAAATGGCTTTAATGAGAATGTTTTCTGCCAGGAAAACACACTAAACTAAATTGAAGAAGCCAGACAAGAATGAACAGATAGGCTATGATTTCATTTATATGACAGGAAATAGAATGAATGATACTTAGGTGCTGGGGTGTGGGGAACAGCGAGTTGCCGGTTAATGAGGGCAGAGCTCCACTCTGGAATGATGTGTGTTTCTAGAGGTACACAGTGTTGGTGTCAAACGCTGTGAGTGGTCAGGATACACTTAAAATCACAAGAACCAAAATGTGAACCGTGCTTACACAGCCCTTGCTTCCACAGGAAACAAGATTAACAGTAATGTGTTGTTTTCAAGGTTTCCTTTATGTGTCAATACTTTGGGTGGTGGAAATATTTTACTTCAAGATCAAAACAGAGTTAGCAGGTGCTCCGTTTGGTGTCGGGAGCCGCTCCCGCCATTGCAAGATGGCGCCGGCTTCCTGTTTCCTGGTTCTTCTTGCCTGCGCCGCCCTGCGCTTTACGCATGCGCAGGTTTATGCTAATGTGGGTTTAGGCTGCAATCCAATTGCCAGCCATATACTGATGAGGACTCGAGCAGAGCACCAATTACAGACGGACAGGTTGCCTTGCTGGCTATTTAAACAGGGCGCTGCCAGGGGTTTGGGTCCTTCACCATCTGCAAGAAAGAGCTGTACAATAAACTTGCCACTGAAGAAATCCTCGGTTGTTGCGTCGTCCTTATCGGCAAAGGCCGCGCGCGACAAGTGGTGCCGAAACCCGGGAGCCGCCGAACCCCGGAGTGGAGGATCGCTTCGAAGGACCCCGACTGCTCGTCGAGTAAGGATTCAAAGTCAGTGGCGTGAGAACCGCGGTACTTTTCTGCAAGGTATGATTGATTGGATGTGGGGTGGATTGTTTATTGCTTGCTGTTCCATTTACATTTTGTTTTGCTGTCTGTGCCTTAATTGCGGGAAACGAGATAAAGTGTGTGTTTTTCCACCCTGTGATCAACCTTAACGGACCGTAAGCCTCAGGTAGATAACTGAGCCGTCCTTCCCACTCCTGTAGATAAAGGAAGCATGGGAAATCATCCAGTAAAGCCGTTTTTAGAAGCGGTGCACATATTACTTAAGGAGAAGGATTTGAAAATTTCGAGGTATGTGCTCCGTAATTTTATTAAGGAAGTGGATCGGGTGGCTCCTTGGTTTCAAATATCGGGCGACCTGACTACGGGTTGTTGGGACAAGTTAGGCCATGACTTAGAAGAAGAGAAAGAGAAGGGAACATTGAGGCCAGGGACTTTTCCTATCTACAAGTTGATTAAATCATGTTTGAAAGATGAGAAATGCAAAGACAAAGTGAAAGAAGGGCAGAGGGTGTTGGCAGATCACCAAGATAGTCTATCCGAAGCAGAAAAGGGAATTAAGACCGGTAAATCCCCTAAGGATGGGACCAAAGAAGATAAGGCTAAAGCGCCGAAGGCGCGAAAGCTAGTTAAGAAGTCAAAGAAACCAAAACAGACTGGTAGCAAGGAAAAGAAGAGTGGTGCCCCGCTGTATCCCAGTTTAGCGGAGTTTCAGAATTTGAAAGTCGCCTCGTCATCGAGCGAGCCGGAGTCTACAGAGAGCGAAAACAGCTCTTCTGAGAATCAACAAACTGATGAGGAGTCAGGGCTCGACCCTGACGAGCAGGCAGAGTTGGATGAGGAAGCAGCTAAATATGAGGAAGGGCGTTACCGCCCGGATCCGCCACCATATGTGGCCTATGCTGGCACTTCCGGGTTCTCCATGCGGAAGTCAGCCACTGAAGAACCCAAATCTGCAGAGACAAAATTTTCCCTGATATCAGAAAAAGAGAGGAAGCGGATTAAAACCGCGTTCCCAGTCTGGGAGGACGCTCAGAATGACAGACATCATTCTCCTTTAGATCTTAAACAGTTGAAGGCATTAGCGGAAGCAGTCCAGACATATGGCTTCTGAGAAAGTACAAGAGGGAAAGGTTGGGCAGTTTCTTGGGTCAATTATTACTCCTACAAGTGTTACACCTCAAAAACTTACTATCAGAAGAGATGGGTTACGCACCCTTAATGATTATCAGAAATTGATGGGGGATATTAATTGGATTCGACCCTCATTAAGTCTGACAACAGCTGAGCTCAGACCCCTGTTTGCTGTTTTGGAGGGCGATGCTGCCATTACTTCGCCCAGGCAGCTTACCCCAGAAGCTTCTAAGGCGTTACAATTGGTTGAAGATAAATTAAATACGGCTTTTTTAACTCGCTTTGATATAGCTCAACCATTTCAGCTGTGTGTTATTCCATCCCCTCAACAGCCCACAGCTGTGTTATGGCAAGATGGTCCCTTGCTCTGGGTTCATCTACAAGCCTCCCCTGGTCAAATTCTGAGCCATTACCCCACTCGCGTGGCCGAATTGGCCATTAAGGGACTGCAATTAGCCATTACTCATTTTGGCATGGAGCCACAATTAATTATTACTCCATATACTAGTTATCAAGTACAAGTGCTATGTTCTACCATTGATATATGGGCTATTTTAAAATGTTCATATTCAGGAAAAATAGATAATCATTATCCTAAACATCCCTTACTTCAGTTTGTGACAAACCATGCTTTTATCTTTCCAAAAATCACTAGAAATCAGCCCATTGATGGAGCTATTGATGTTTTCACTGATGGATCCAGTACTGGGCTTGGAAGCTTTGTGGTTAATGGACAGACGGTTCAGAAGGCTTTTCCTTATATCTCCCCTCAATTAGTGGAATGTGCCATTGTTGCTGAGGTTCTGAAGAGATTTTCAGAGCCCTTGAATATAGTTTCGGACTCCCATTATGTGGTGCGTGCAGTCCGGATACTAGAGACAGTAGGGTTTATTAATAGTAAAAGTCAAGTGGTACAGGTTTTTACTGATATACAACAGTCTATTAGGCACAGAACAGCTCCTTTCTTCATTCAACACATGAGAGCTCATACTCTGCTGCCTGGACCCATGGCGGAAGCTAATGCCTTGGCAGACAAGGCTACTGAGCAGATTTTTGTCTGCAAAGACCCTCTACAGGAGGCTACAGCCTTCCATGATCTCTACCATGTAAATGCTAACACTCTTAGATGGAAATTTGGGATACCCCGGGCCTTGGCCCGGGATATTGTATTGAAGTGTAATAACTGTGCAGACTTCAGATCACCACCCGTAGTGGGGGTTAATCCTAGAGGATTGCAACCGCTTCATATTTGGCAAATGGACGTAACTCATATCCCAACCTTTGGAAAGTTAAAATATGTCCATGTTTCTATTGACACCTGCTCGGGAATAGTTCATGCTACTCCTCTCCTGGGAGAAAAGGTTGCACATGTTATAACCCACTGCTTAGAAGCGTGGGCTGCCTGGGGCAAGCCCAAACAGATCAAAACTGATAATGGGCCAGCGTATACGTCAAAAACTTTTCAACAGTTTTGTTTGAAGATGAGCGTTCGCCATATCACCGGCCTACCGTACAATCCTAGAGGGCAAGGTGTGGTGGAACGAGCTCATTCTACCATGAAGATGATTCTCCAAAAACAAAAAGGGGGAATAGGCCCCACTACTATGGGACCTAAGACTAAGATTTCCCTTGTTCTATTCACTATAAATTTTTTAACTTTGGATTCTGAAGGACGGTCTGCTGCAGACAGACATGTCAGTCACAGAACATCAAATGAAACAGTGAAATGGAAGGATGTTCTTGATAATCAATGGAAAGGACCGGATCCTATTTTAATAAGATCCAGGGGAGCTGTTTGTGTTTTTCCGCAGGATCAAGAAAATCCGATTTGGGTTCCAGCGCGGCTGACCAGAGTGGTCAAGCAAGATGAGCCTGATTTTAACCCTGATCCTGATCCTGAGCGGAGTGCAGATGAACCTGGAGGTGGAGACCCAGGAGATCCGCTGGGGGATCCTATCAACATTCCCACGACCAATGCCAGTCATGTATGATGCACAAGTCTTCCCCCGGCTCTTTACCACCAATGACTCCATAGGGCTACCATATTTGCCAATGTCTCAACAATCTAATTGGTCCGCCGAATTTGATAAGACAATGAGAAAATTACGCCTAGCAATTGTTCAAATTAATTCCACTCGCCTAGATGTTTCTGTTACTCAAGGATTATTTAACTGGTTGTCCTCTGCATTTTCCTATTTTAAAGAATGGATTGGTGTAGGGATGTTTGGCATGTCTATGCTCTCGGGGCTGTTCCTCTGTTTTTGGTTGCTCTGCCGTTTTAAGAGACAACAACATCTTAAAAATGTGGCCATGGTGCGGGCTATGCTGGCTGTGGAACAGGGGGCATCCCCCCAAGTTTGGCTTAACATGCTCAATCGTTGAGACACTGTCTGAACTTATAGCACTCCTGACGGGCACAAGTTCCCATTGCACCAGGATGCTGTTCAAGACAGACTTCTGCACCTCCCAGGGCTCAGGTTCCCATTGCACGGGACTCAAGGTGCAGAGGGTCTCTTACACTGTGTAAACTCCTTGATCGCTGATGCTGTTGGCTCAGCAGGCTGATCGGTAACCTCATGGTGTGTTATTTTTCTGATTGAGATGGCCTTTAATATATATAAAAGGGGGAGATGTCGGGAGCCGCTCCCGCCATTGCAAGATGGCGCCGGCTTCCTGTTTCCTGGTTCTTCTTGCCTGCGCTGCCCTGCGCTTTACGCATGCGCAGGTTTATGCTAATGTGGGTTTAGGCTGCAATCCAATTGCCAGCCATATACTGATGAGGACTCGAGCAGAGCACCAATTACAGACGGACAGGTTGCCTTGCTGGCTATTTAAACAGGGCGCTGCCAGGGGTTTGGGTCCTTCACCATCTGCAAGAAAGAGCTGTACAATAAACTTGCCACTGAAGAAATCCTCGGTTGTTGCGTCGTCCTTATCGGCAAAGGCCGCGCGCGACAGTTTGGAAACTGCTTGAGCTGTTTCTGGGGCTGGAAAGAAGGCTCCCTGGGTACAAATGCTTGTTGCCTAACTCTGAGGCTCTGAGTTTGGATCCCAGCACCTGTATAATAAGCTGGGCGTGGTCTCGTGGGTACCTGTAAACCCAGTGCCTTGTGTGGGAGAAGACAGGAAAAACAAGAGTTCCAGGTTCAGGGAGGGGGCCACCTCAAAGGCAAGGAGTGACAGAGAAGGACATCAGATGCCCTCCTCTGCTCTCTATGTGCCCTCTCATACATGTGTACATTGACGACGCTCACACGCACAATCAACTACATTAAAATTTTGCTGCATTTCATACCCATGTTTACCATGGAGCTACTAGATAAACATTGGGGGTAGGTATAACGGGACTTTCTTCAGACTGTCAGCTCCCAAGTATGACTCAGAGACCTTTCATTAATTATTAAAGATTGGCCTTAGCTTAGGCTCGCTCCCCAACTAGCTCTTAACTTTTATTTTATTCATTTATTTGTTTGTTCATTTTACATCGCAATCGAAACCCCACTGCCTCCTTTCCCCCCAGTCACACCCTCCCACCCACTCCCCCCTTACCCTTTCCAATACCGACCCACCCTGGCACATCAAGTCACATCAGGACTAAGTGCCTCCTCTTCCACTGAGGGAAGTCAAAGCACCCCTGCTGAGGAAAGGGGATCCAGATGGAGGCAACAGAGTCCAAGTAAGAGACAGCCCCTGCTCCAATTGTTAGGGAACCCACTTGAGGACCAGGCAGCCCATCAACTTCATATGAGTCGGGGGTCTAGGTCCAGCCAATGTAAGCTCTTTGGTTGGTGGTTCAGTCTCTGTAAGCTCCCATAGGCCCAGGTTAGTTGGCTATGTAGGTGGAGTGGAGGACCACAAGGTCAAGGACTCTTGTGGAGTCCTTGACCCCCTCCAGCTTCCTCAGTCCTTTCCCTAACTCTTCTACAAGACTCCTTAAGTTCCACCCAATGTTCGGCTGTGGGTCTCTGCATCTGTTTCCATTACCTGCTGGATGAAAGCCTCTCAGATGACAGCTATGCTAGGTTCCTGTCTGCAAGGCTAGCCGAGTATCATTAATAGTGTTAGCGTTGGCTCTCTCCCATGGGGTGGCTCTCAAGTTGAGCCAGTCATTGGTTGGCCGGTACCTCAATCTCTGTTCCATCTTTTATCCCTGCACATCTTGCAGGCAGGACAAATTTTGGGTGGATGGTATTGTGTGGGGGTTGGTGTCCCTCCATTGGAAGTCCCGCCTGGCTACAGGATGCGGGGGGGGGGATGTCTCAGCATCCCCTGCTGCTAGGAATCTCAGCTAGGGTCACCCTCTCCCTCATATCTTCCCAGGAGCTTCACCTATCCCAGGTCTCCAGCTTGTCCCAGAGATGCCCCAACACTGATTTCTCTCCTCTCTCCCAACCCTCTCACCCACCCAGCCCAGCCCTCCCCCCACCTGACACCCCCCCCAACTCCCCTAGGTCTTAAATTATTCCATTTATATTAATCTGTGTTCTGCCACCTGTCTCTCAGTCTCTCAGTCTCAGTACCGGTTTCTTCTTCATGTCTGGCTGACGACTCTTCACACCTGATTCTTTCCCAGAGTTCCTGTCTCTGCCAGATGAACCCAACATTCTCTCCTGCCTCAGCTATTAGCTGCTCAGCTCTTTACAAAAATAATCAGAAGGTGATAAAGAGCAATGTTTATAAAACATTGAGACAGGGGAAGCTTAACAATACAGAAGTCCGGTCTGTACTCAGCTCTCTGCTGGTACAGAAATCAGCATTTTACATACAAAGACAAACTTCACACAGTGCACAAAATTATCACCCCAACTCTATTATTTTAGCCCCAGTATGGAATCAGTCTAGCGTCCATTAATGGGTGAATGGCTAAAGAGAGTGTGGTATGAAGTCTTAGTCAGCTGTAAAGAAGAATGACACCATGGCATCTGCAAGGAAATGGACAGAAATGGAGATCATCCTGGTAAGTAAAATTCAGTCAGACTCAAAAGGACAAATACCATGAGGTTTTTTCCTATGTGCACAATCTAAAGTTTTAAAGAGATGTAAAAGCATAAGGAGGCTACTTGGATATGGGAAGGGGACCAGTTGGGGCAGAAGCACAAGAACAAGAGGGTAAAAAGAATGCGTATTAATGTGATGTAACTACAATACATGTATGCTGGAGAATGTCATAACGAAAGCCATTACTTCATACAAGTGACAGTAGCAAAAACCAAAGATGCTGCTGCAGTTCAGCAAAAGTACATAAAATGTTTAGGTGGCGATTATGTCATGAATATAATTTTGAACTTTTAAATGTTAGCTACATCTTTATCAAACACCTTCCAGACTATGATTCATTTCCTAGGTATTCTCTGAAAAACGCTCAAGTGTTCATTATAAAAGCGTTATAGTTTACTATACCTATACTATAGAAGATTGACCAGTTCTAATTCTTTATTGCTATGACTCTACCCCCAAATAAACAGCTTTCGTATAACATTTCCTATTTTTAGAACCTGTTTCTTAGGATAGAATCCTAGGTGTAGACTCACTGGATCTAAAGTTAGTTCACAGTTGTTTATTTTTTTCCTCTTGGTGTTTTTTTGTTGTTATTTCATTTTTGAGACGCCATCTTGTTAGGTCTCACTGGCTGTCCTTGAAGATGCTGTCATCCAGTTTCAGCTTCCTCAGGGCTGGGACCACAGGCTTATAGTGGACCTGTGCCTGTTTTCTCTGCTTCTCTGGTGGCATTCTTAGGTAATTTTTTTAATATGTATTTTATGTGTATGTGTGTCTGAATATACGTATATACAACATGTGTGTTAAATGGCAGTAGAGGTAAGAAGAAAGCATTGGATCTCCTGGAACTGGAATTACAGAGAGTTGGGAACCAACATGTGGGTGCTGGGAACTGAACTCAGGTTCTCTGGAAGAACAGTAAGTGTTTTTAAATGCTGAGCTATGTCTCCAGCCCCTCATGACATTCTTTATTAGCACAACTAAAGAAGTGTGAAAGTGTCAACTGCAGATTCCATCTCAATTGTCCTTCCCTAGTAGTCTGTGAGTTACAAGGATTATAAGAGAATTAAAAAGCATTAAGAGTTAAGTTTCAGGGGCTGGAGAGATGGCTCAGAGGTTAAGAACATTGGCTGTTCTTCCAAAGATCATGAGTTCAATTCCCAGCAACCACTTGGTGGCTCATAACCATCTACAGTGAGATATGGTCCCTCTTCTGGCCTGCAGGCAGAACATTGTATAAATAATAAATAAATATATCTTTAAAAAAGAGCTAAATTTCTTCTTTGTGTTTAACAGCATATAAAACAATAACATTAATATTTTAATTTTTCTTTTCAATTAGTGTCTTTCTTATTTTGTATTTCCTCCCTGTATCTCCATTAGTTCAGTCTCTTCTGATTTTTTTTTCTTTATTCCACTTTCAAAACTCTGGTAATATTTTAAGGTCATCTTTAAACTTGGAAATGTGTGCTGTAAGTACTGCAGATAAAGATTACTCTTGGTGTTTTTCTTCACTCATTCATTCTTGAATATTAACTCAGTTGCCTCTTACAACTACCCTCTCCTTACCCAAGGATACCAGCTTCAGGATGGTACAGATGCTGGTGAAGACATGGCACAATACCCTGCTGTTATTGTCAGCTTGTTGGGTCAACCATTCCTAATCCTGGGGCTATCTCAGGACTTCTAGTCACTGAAATAAGAGGTTTCCACCTTGCCTGTCTGACATGGACTTGTTGCTATCCTTGAATTGTCATCCTTGGATTCAACCAACTCTGACCTCGTTCTGGCTGTGGGATCAGGGTGGGTTGAACTGGTTTGAAGGACTAGGTGGACAACCAGCAGCTCAGCGGGCAGGTGAGGAAAAGATGTGAGGAAGGACAAAGGGTTACGGAATCATTTGTTGTCTGTGGGGGACTCATGGAGGTGAGAACAAAGGGTGATGGTTAGATAGTAAGAGATAAAGAGATGGGTTGGCGCTAGTTTCTCAAAGAAATACGTGTTTTTCTTATGGATAGTGGAGAAACATCGAAAGTTGTTTATATATATTTTTTTTTAAGTTTCTAAAGGTCTTTTTAAAGAACACTTAAAAACATTTGTTTCCTGTTTGTCTTTTTGATTAGCATGTGTTAATTATGTATACAATAATGGGTTTCATTACAATATTTTCGTAGATGATGCATCTTCTTCCCAGCCAGTCCCTCTTCTACTTCTCTCTCTCTCTCTCTCTCTCTTTGATGAAACAATGAGTCATCAAGGTTTTGTTAAGGTTGGGTAAAAGGCTGTCCGAAGGGACCCGTGCCCCTTACCGGTGGTCACAGCACTGAGGAAATTTCTCTCTCCGGCAACAACCATTAGCTGCTCTGCTAGACCCCTCCCAACTCCTAGACAGAATGTTGATCTTATGCAGGTCTTGTGCAGGTAATTACAGTTGCTGTGCGGTCAAAAGTGCCGTGTGTGGTGGGCTGGATGAGCATGGCCCCTTCAGGATCATGTATTTGAATACTTGGTCCCCAGATGGTACCAGACTTGAGTTCAATCCTGTGGAGGAGAGAAATGATACAATCAGATCCGTGTTTAAAGTATTTACAAGGACACTCCTTATGAAAAAAATAAAAAGGAGGTAGGCAAAGAGAGACCTGAATAAATTCGGTCTTAGTTTCCTAGAAGCTTGTGGATAGCGTGTTAGCACATGTCTATATTTTGTGTACATACAAGATTGTATAAACATATATAACTTTGTATTCGTGCTTCTAGACACAAAGGGAATGAAACAATCAGTTACCCAGTGTGTTTAAATTCCATTCTTGTTTGGTTGTTTGTATTAATCTTACGGTGAGAATCTGAAGTTTGCGCTGTCATTGCTTAGACACGAGTCTCCCTGTAATGAAAACCAGCAATTTCGTAAACACTTCTTTCTCTTCTGTCTCAGCCACACATGTACACTGAACTAAAGACAGTGGAACACCTGTTGCCTCTGTGCACACACGGGTTTATATTGCCCCCATCACAAAAAGTCTCAAGGTTGTTGGTGTTGATTCAGAGCTTTGAGGACAACAAGGCCAACATCTCTGAAATGCTCACGTCCTTTTCTTCACAATTGTCACCTTCTGGATGTAAGATGACTCAAGTTACGGGGGCACACTGCTAGGAACCTCTGCCCTTTCACTTGGGGACATGGGGCCTTTCCCTCTCTACCGTGAATGCCCCTCCACTTACGTTTTAATGGTCACCTCAGTGTTAGGTGATGACCCCAGAAGGAGACTGGCAGAGATTTCAAAATCACCCTTTTCATACAATTTTTGGGGAGTATAAGTGCTCTGAAAAGGCTGGGTGGCTTTTACAAGAACTCAGAGAGAGAGATCCGCTTGCCTCTGCCTCCCAAGCGCTGGGATTAAAGGTATGTGCCACTGCCACATGGAGGCAACAAGATTTTTAAAGCCTGGAAACCCAAATGAAATAGTGGTCTGAAGTTATTATCACTTTGCCTTTTAAAAGATTTTGGGGACTGGAGAGATGGCCTGGTGGTCAAGAGCATTGGTTGCTCTGCCAGAGGACCAGGGTTCAAGTCCCAGCACCCGCAACTGTCAGTAACCCTAGTTTTAGGGCATCTGACACCTTCACCCAAATATACATGTAGGCAAAACACTGATGCACATAAAGTAACTAAATTAATTTTTAAGAAGCTTTTATGTTATATGAGTATTTTGCTTACGTGTGTGTATGTCATATACGCCTGCCTTTGCCAAAAGAGGGCATTGTATCCTCTGGAGTGGAGATACAAACAGCTGTGAGCCACCATCCTGGGTCCCCTGAAAAGGTACTCTTAACACACGGCACATACACATCACACACCCACATGCTCACAAAAGGATCACAAGTTTGAGGCCGGCGAGGGCTACACAGTGAGGCCCTGTTTTGAACCAATAAGTATAAACTAACAGGAGATGAGACAAAAGAAAAAAACAAAACAAACAAACAAACAAACAAACAAAAAAAACAGAAGCAAATCAGTGCCAGGAACACACAGAAAATATTTTATTAGCTTCCAGATGGAGAAGGGGTAGAGTAAAAAAACCAATTCAATAGAAATCCATGACTCTCCTCAGAGAACCCACCCTGGCATCCATGGCGCCCCAGTCCTGGTAGCGCCTGTACTCTCCGGGCCTCAGCAGGTACTGCCGCCCCTGGTAGTTGGGCATCTCGTAGAGGACCCAGCAGCCCTCCAGCACGTTGAGGGAGTAGATCTCATTGAGGCGGAAGCGGTCCTGGAGGGAGGGGCAGTCCTCAGTGAATTCTACCATCTGGCCTCTGTAATCTTCCCTCTCGTACAATCTGATCCTGTGAGAGCCGGCCTGGCAGGCCCAGAAACAGGAGAAAAACAACGGTGAAATGGTTCTACTAACGACTTAGGATGGCCTCAGTTTGCTTCAAGCCGTTTGAAATCGATAATGAACACATTAATTAATGCAGGCTACTTACAAACAACTACGAGGGCAGGTTCCGTGATTTTCTGCCACCGGAAAGTGTGAGCCAATGCATTGGAGAAGGAAGCCTGAACGTGTTCAGACACCACCCGGTCTATGCAGTAGGCTGTAAAGCCAGCACCACCACAAAATCAGGACCTTTAATGGCTTGTTACTTACTTGGTTTGCCATTTGAGGGGAGTGTTTTTCCATTAAAATATATTAAGATATTCAATACCTTAAATCTCAGACAATGACTGCTCAGTTAGTAATTTATGAATATAATGAGGAGAAAAAAAAAAAGACAAAACGGGAAGATAAAAATCAGTAAGCCCAAGAACCTTTTTTTTTTTTTCGTAAGTGTTGGCATTTTAAAACACACCTACGCAACAGAGGAGGCACGGCTGTAAAACATCCGTGTTGCCCTTTTTTGAGGGAAGGGGCTCTGACTAGACGAGATGGAGGAACCCCCAGATATGCAGGTTGGGGGGTGAAAAGAGGAAGGAGAGTTTGAACGCATTACCTCTGCGTCCAGTAACCACCGTATTGTATAGCATATTTAGTCATCCTGTTTTTCCATCCTAAATGATGGCAAGACAGGACTCAGATTTCATTCACCCCCATGCTGCCAATGTGTGCGTACTCCACAAACCAATTTGTAACTGGGTGGCACTTTGCTTTTGGGATGTTGGAGAGGGGAGGGGTATTGAACTAATCGATTCTAGCTTTCACGGATTTGTTTTCACAAACAGGCTCAGCCCTACGTCCAGCGTTGAACTTTGCACTGGCAACTGCAGTCAGAACCCTCGCTGCTTCGGTCTTGATGAGGATGTAGACTCACGTGGGGGATGAGGCGGCAGGAGCGGATGGAGTCGCTGAAG
>NW_026593286.1:25805199-25824018 GCF_907164565.1 Psammomys obesus | reverse complement strand
TCGTAGCAGCGGCCCTGGAAGCCGCGGTCCTCGTAGAAGGTGATCTGCAAGGGCAGAAAGGGGCCAGAGAAATACGTGTTTGCTCCCAGCAAGGATGCCCGCGTGAGGGCAAAGGTCAGGGTCCCCAGGGTTTACCTTTCCCATCTCGCTGAGAGTAAGAGATGCCCTCGGTGCTGTGAGTCTCTAGGGGAGCGCCCCTGGTATATATATAGCTGTCCCGACTGCTGCCTCCACAAGAAATCACACAAAAGGGCCCATTCCGGTGAGTAAGGGGATTTGCTCTCTCCCTGCCTCTGCTCATGGGGCTGGCTGAATGGTTTACTCTCATTCTTTCTGGTAGGTTCGGGTTGCTCTAATTCACTAAAGCTGTTGTGTTGTTACCACCCACGAGAAAAGTCTTTGCTCTTGTTTTGCGAAAGAATGAGCGAAGCTTTCATTCTATGCGTTTATTTTATAGCTTACTCGGCTTAATCGACTTCTCAAAGCGAATCGGACTTAGCAAGTTGCACGCGCTTCGGATTTTGATTGTTTGCATTAACTTTTTTTTTTTAAACAGGAATTTCAGCAACAGGTGTTGTGATGTGTAGGTAATTCAACTGGCCTGCCCTTAGGGGCCTTTGTCACTACCTAAGTCCTGTGACATCACCTGGACCAGGTGCTTCAGGTATAATCAGGTAATCAGGTCTGTCACTCCCACCCACTCTGTCTCTCTGCTCTCTCTTGCGTTCTCTCTGCCTCTGTTTCTCTCCTGGGACCCCCCACCCGACTGTCTTTCTCTCGCTGCCTCTCTTTCTCTCTCCCCACCTCCATCCAATAAATATCTCTCATATCGCATCTGTTGTGGCCTTTTCAGTACATCCTAACAATAAGGAATCTCGAATAAGAGGGAGCTGAGACTTCTCAGGAAGCACAAAGCTCACTACAACTTCCAGATTCTATGGTCATCATCGCTCCTCAGGGGATGGTCTGGGAGAGAGTTATTAACTGCAGTCAGTGATCTCCCTTGTACTTGGAACAGAGGCTTGATGAGCCGTGGTCCCCACCATGGGGAAAAGCATGTGCGACCTCCATTTCTCATCTCTGTGGAGAACCCAAATCTTCCTTCTGCTGATGGACACCCGGAACCTGTCCCTCCTTCAAATGTCCAAAGGCGTTTTCTTTCTTTTTCATAATTAAAGTCTTTGCTCCTTTGATGGATGAAGTGATCTCATCAAAGAAGTATGAGGAGCCAGGCAGAAACTTTCCTCTCAGACTTGAGATATTGGGTCCCATCCAGGCTAGATTGGAGGTGGTTTTGACAGTGTTCACCAATACATGTATTGTGGGAACCCCGGGGTCCCCAAGTCGATTTCAAAGTGATGTCCTGTCAGGACAGTTTTCAGAACAATACTGAGTTTATTTGCTTTAAAAAAAAAAAAATATATATATATATATATATATATATATATATATATATATATATATATATATAATTCTTTCACAAATGAGTACTGACATTTTCCCATATTAAGGATTTGCAAAAGTATAAAACAATGCATCTTTTTTGTTGTCATTGTTTGGGGAAATATGGTGATTATTCATAGGCATAATATTTATTTGTTTGTTTGGTTGGTTGGTTTGGTTTTTTTAGAGTCATGGTTTCTCTGTGTAGCTGTCCTGGACTCACTTTGTAGACCAGGTTAGCCTCAAGCTCACAGAGATCCACCTGCCTCTGCCTCCCTGAGTGCTGGGATTACAGGTGTGAGCCACCGCACCTGGCTTGACATAATATTTATTTAGCACATAAGTTTGCTGTCAGGAGATCATGGTGGCACACGTCTTGAATTCCACCACTCAGGGAGGCAGAGGCAGGTGGATCACTGTGAATTTGAGGCCAGCCTGGTCTACAAAGCAAGTACAGGACAGCCAAGGTTGCACAGGAGGTCACAACCAAGCATAACCTTCAAAGACACTCCTTACCTTCTGACTTGACCCCTCCCCCAAGCTATATTTTATCTTTTACAGTTTCCAGTTCTTCCCCAGGCAGTGTCCTCAACTGAGGGCCACAGCTCAACATATGAACCTGGAGGGAAAGAAGAATGTTTCGTGTTCAATACATGACAATTTTCCTAGAGAATGCTTTTTTTTCTTGACAATTTCAAGCATGTATATAATATATTATGATCATATCCATTCTCGTTACACTTTCTTAGCCCCTTTCCATTCCTGCTGAGGCCTTTCTTCCAAGCTGGGTCCCATCCTACATTCATTTTTTCAGTTTATTTGATTGTGTGTGTGTGTGTGTGTGGGTGTGTGTGTGTGTGTACAAGTGCATGTTTTTTTATGAAGGTAGCTACGTAGCTGTGTGCCAGTGATTTCAATGGCCATGCCAAACACTCAGAGCAGAGCTTTTGTGGTCTGGGGGTGAAGAGACGCTGTCCTTGAGAAGATGTGATCCTGAATGAAGAAGCAGCCTTCAGAGAGCTCCAGCACGGGGCTCTGATACAGCTCGCTGATACAGCCTCATCCACTGGAGCTGGCCAGCTGTGATGAAGATTAGAATGGGGAGAAAGCAGCACACACCCTTCTTTGTACGTTCCTACGGATCTCTTACAACTTGGAAAAATGAAGGTTGAGTTTGTTCAGTGCTTGGAGCGCACAAACCAAAAAGTCCATCTTGGAATCGGCACACGGATGCCCATCATGATGAGAGAGGCAGGACTCCTTGTAATAATCCTGCTGTTCGTTCCCCACGTCATGCGTGATTGAAGGTTTGTTTTTCCTGCCAGGGGTGAGGGGCTTTAATATCCTGTGGGCACCAAGGATCCAAGCTATTCCAAAATTTCCAGGTGGAAGATATCTCCAGACAACCCCACAGCTGACAGCTCCTGATCCAAGCAGTTTGTGTGGTGACTCATGCCACCCTAATAACAAGAAAAGTTGACAGTGGGTCTTAATAATCAGGAAATTTATACCCTGGTCTTGTCCTCGCTCTCTGTGGGGTTGTAGACATACTGACTGTAACATGCTCTCCACAGCCTCGGCTTGTGAGAGCTTTATCCTCATACAGTATCTGTATATTAGGCTGAGGAACCTTTAGCAAATGGACCTGGCTGGAGGAATATGTCCGTGGTGGTGGTAGGGAATGTATCATCTTTGCCTCTTTCCAGTCCCACTTCTCACCTCTGGTGGGCTACCATACGAGAGTCAGCAGCCACGATCTTCTCTCTCCGATCAGCGTGCCTTCCTTCCTGTGATAAATTGTAATTTTCTGTAACTGTGAGCCTGAATGAGCATTTCCTTCCCTGAGGTGTTTCTGTCAGGTCATTTGTCACAGATGAAGAAGTATGGGGTGGCTACAGTTTTCGCCTCCTGCCTATTCCTTCACTTATGCCATATGATAGGATAGAATTTGCCCCAACATCTTGCACAAACAGTTTCAAAGGATCCCTGAAGCAAACAACTGTGTTATACATGTTGAGGATCAAATAAGATACCTAGAAATATGATGTTGATTAAGTGGTGGGGGTTTTCAGCTTTAGATAAATGAAGAGTATGACAATCACTGGGTCTTGAATCAGTGGCCTATGCTCACAATTTCTCGAGGGGGTGTATCAGAGACCTGGCACAAATGATGCTCTCAGGACTTGGAAGATCCAACTCGTGCAAACAAGGGCACATAGAATTATCTGCCCTCCTGTCTCATTCTTTGTTTTCACATTGCTTCCTTTAAGCCTTTTTTTTTTTTTTTCAACACAGTGAAACTCCTGAATAGTCACTATCTGTGGAGACTATGTGCATGAGAGCCATGATGGTTTCACACATCCACACATAGTTTGCAATTTCTGGTAATGCCTCTTTAATCCCTGGAAAATTGCTTAAGCTCCCAGTCCTCAGTTTCCCCATTTTTAAGGTAAGAATAATAAGGAAACTAAAATGATGTAATAAATTGAAAAGTACATGCAAAACAAACAAACAATACCAGCAGGGGCCTGGAGAGATGGCTCAGAGGTTAAGAACACAGGCTGTTCTTCCAAAGGTCCCGAGTTCAATTCCCAGCAACCAGGTGGTGGTTCATAACCACCTGTAGTGAGATCTGGTGCCCTCTTCGGGTGTGCAGGCAGAATGCTGTATAAATAATAATAAATAAATCTTAAAAAAAAAACAATACCACTGGCAAACAGTTGTATCATTTTGAAAGGATTTTTAAAGAAAAATTAGTCATAGTGTTTGCTAACAGTGGTTAGACTGACTTGGTAGTTTGACCTGAACTCCAGTACAGAAATTGAAATGGACAAGTGGAGGTTTGTAACCAATGAACAGGATGGAGCCTGGTGTCAGCAGATAGAGAACTGCTAAGAGGAGCCATCAAGGAGAAGGAGTTTCCGGCTAAACTGCTTGTAAGATAAATGAGGAAGGTAGGCCAGGGTGGTCATGGCTGCAAGAGTCAGGTTTGTGGCTCAGTCTGGTTGTGCAAGAGCGTAGAGGGGAGTCCGATTGTCAAAGCCAGGCTGAGCCATCGGAAGGAAGACTGCTCACGGTTTGGTCTGGGAGACGGTCTGTCAGCACTTCAATAGTTTTCAAAGGTACTGTTATTAACATCAACTGATAATATACTTCCAGGCTTTGGTACCATGGTGTCTACATGTTTGCTCATGACAGAGAAAGGCGTGCCCAGCCAGTGAGGAAAGAAAGTGGGAATTGACCTCAAGTCTATTTGCCCCCAGATCTTAAGCCTTTGCATATGCCAGTGGCTTTTTAAAGATGTCATCTTTTCAGGTGTGCAGCTCCTGCCTTCTTTAAATCATCCACTTCTCACAGTAGGCGCAAGGTCTTCAAAAACAGACCCACACGCCTTACCACCCACATAGTCTGTCCAACCTCTGCTGTCCCTGGTGATCGTTGTCCGTAAAAGGAATTCTAGTAAGTTGGGGTGGGTTCATCAATTGCTTTCTTCGTCTTTTTTTTTTTTTTTTTTTTTTTTTGTAAAGTCTTGGCATTTAACCAATCAAAAGGGGCTCTCTCAGTATAGGTTCACTAATCTGTGTAAGGACACATTGTACAACAGCAATAGATGATGCTTAAAACAGCATCGAGATCTAGGTATGGCAGGACATGCCTGTAGTCCCAGATACCTGAGAGGCTGAGGTGGGAGGATCATGATTTTTGAGGCAAAGTAGGAAAAATAAAAGAGGCTATTCGCATTCACTTGAATTACAGAAACTCTTTTTTCTTCCCTCTCTCTCCCATAACATCCCTGGAGACAGCACATACATGAGCATAACAGAGAATAATGATAGCAAACCAAAAGAGTGATGGCTCTATTTATTGAGCCTCTACTCTCTGGAGCATCAACAGGCGGAGTTGCATTTATTCCTCACGAGAACGTGAAAGTGCAGAATCGAGCCTAGGGAGAACACAGAGCTGGCTCAAGCTCACAGGTTACAAGGTGGACAGGCTGAAACCAGCTTTGTGGGCTCAGCACCCTGCACTGAACCACAGATGTACCTCACCTAGAAGCTCAACCGAGCGTTAACAAGCCTGAGCTTTAGGGAAATATGAGACTCACCCTGTCCACACCACTTATTTTGGGAAAGGAAACTTGTATTGCATTAAACTTTATCAACTAAAAGGCAGTTTTCTGTATTGTTCAGTTCTAGACTAAAATAGGATGAGGTTGCAAGTTATCGAAACTGTTTTCCACGACATGACACATACCTTTTCTTTATTTTTTGATAAAAACAAACACAAAGACGCCGGCTTGTATATCGTTGGTCACCTAACACAGTGGGATAACAGTGCATTAGCTAAGCTGCCAGCAAACCGCAGATTTTCTGCATATTTGATATTGGTAAGAGCCAGTGTCTTGATGTGTGTGCTACCTATTTCCAATTTACCCTGTATGTTCTTTTAGCGGGAAAGAATATTCTTCTAGAACCTGATTGACAGACAGTTGTGAGCTGTCATGTGGGTGCTGGGAATTGATCCCAGGTCCTCTGAAAGAGCAGCTACTGCTCTTAACCACTGAGCCATCTCTCCAGCCCTGAAGGAATAATCTGGATAAGGAAACTATGAATTTAGGCAGCTTTGGCCATACCACTTCATGGGCAAAACTCAGTGTTTTTAGTATATTCACAGACAGGCTCATCACCACCTTGAGAAGCTATAGTCTAGCCCTCACATCCTTATGTAGCCATGCCCTTGGCCCTAAGCAGCCACAGATGTACTCATTGTCACTATAGTTTTGTCTGCCCTGGGTCTTTCACATAACCGCGTCGTGCGTCGTGCACTAGTGTGTGGTCTGTGTGGCCTATCATCGATGTGACTGGCTTCTTTAACCTTATACACTGACATAGCACAGATCAGTGCCTCCTTCCTTTTCGAGGCCAGATATCACGCTGTTGTATTGACAGATCACCCTGTTTTTGTCCAGCAATCCATTGACATCTGGACACTGGACCATGTCCATCTTTTAGGCGCCATGAAGAGTGTTGCTATGAACATTCATATATAGGATTCTGTTTGAACATTTATTTTCAGTTCCTTTGATTGCTTACCCATGGGTGGAACTGCTGGGTCATACGGCAACTCTTTAAGTCTTTTTGAGGAACTGCCAAGTCATTTTATATTCCCACCAAAGTTTTTTTTTTTTTTTCACCTCCTCACCAACACTGGTTGCTTCCTGTTTGGTGGAATTTAATTAAAATTAAATCTTAAATTAATTTAAAAATATTATTGTATCCATCAGAATAAACATTAAGTACCATCCTACCTTGGGCTTAATTTGAATTTTTCTAATCACTAGTTGTGTTAAGATCCCCCCCCCATTTGTTTGCTGTTTATTTATATCTCTTCTTTGGAAAACACTCATTTAAATACTTGCCCATTTTTAATTGTTTTTTGTTGCAATTGTCTAGCTGAAAAGTTATTTTTATATATTCTAGATTCTAAAACCTTAACAGACCAATGATTTTTAAGACATTCTTCCCATCCTGTGAGTTGTCATTTTTTTGTTAAGCTTTTGTTAACACATAAAATATTCATTTTATAAAATTCAACTTATTAATATTTAGCTGCATCATCTTAAATTTTTAAAATTTAATTTAGGCTCCCTCCTTTTACCAGGTGGGTTCTAGGGATTGAACTCAGGTCTTCAGCCTTAGCAGCAAGCACTTCCACCTGCTGAGTCATCACATCAGCCCATATTCTGTGTGGTTTTAATGCTTTATTTTAAAAAATCATCGTTTCATAAAAGGTCATAAACATTTATTCATTTGATTTCTCTCAAAATGTCTTACAGCTTGACTTCCGACACTCTGTGTAACATTCTGAATAAACTATAGATGAGGAAGGATCCAGTCTTTGTGTTCGTGTGTGTGTGTGTGTGTGTGAATGCATACACAGATCAAGTTGTCTCGATACCATTAAAAGACTGTCATTTCTCCATAAATGGTCTTTCATTTTGCCATCACCCAGCATTTAGACATAGGCGCTTCTTTCTAGCCCACTATTTTGTGTATCTACAGTCTGTCCTCACTGGCTGTAGCACTGCACTGTGTTGGTTCTCTTGCATTGTAGTCAGTTTGAAAATTGTGAAATGCTAATGTTCCTACTTTTGCCCTGGCTTTTCTGGGTCCCTTGAAATTCTATATGGACTTTAGAATTAGCTTGTCAGTTTCTACAAAGAAGTCAGTGGGCACAAGAGTATCATTTCCTGCTTCTATAAATGTGGAAGACATAGCGCTCTCAGAGGGCTGTTCTCTTGGAATGAGACATACTCAACAGCAAATACGAATATCTTACTCTGTGCAATTGAATCTTGAGAACAGTTCACAATGGCGTCCAAATAAACATGACCTTGTGTGTGTGTGGGGGGAAGGGCTGACAGGACAGAGGGTGCCTGCATTTCTTCCTTTGTGCTTGTATGGTAAATTGGATATAACAAAATGTGGTCATTATTTCTCCTCATATTTTCATCATAATGTCTCTGAGACTTAGAGAGGCATGAATTTGTCATCACTTGTAGTTTTCAATAAAGTAGTTTAGACACAGAGATGATTTTTTAAAAAAGGGTGACTTGTTTAGAGAGATAAAGCAAAAAGTAAAGCATCTGTGCTGGTCTGCCTACATGAAAAACTGTTAGTGCTAGGACTATGGACGTCTTAAAGAAACAGAGGCAGGGTAACCATCAGGCTGTTTAACTCTTTGTACTTTTCCTACTCAGGTTGATCAACTAGGCTTCTCCTTTGGAAAATTCTGCTTAAACCCCTCTCTTCATACATCATTCTTCACTTCTAAAAGTGTGTGTGTGTGTGTGTGTGTGTGTGTGTGTGTATGTGTGTGTGTGTGTGTGTGTGTATCTGAGCTATGTGCATGAACATGTTTGTGTGACAGTGAGCGCAGGTATGTGCAGAAGTCAGAAGACAACTTTGTTGTGGAGAGAGAGAGAAAGAGGAACAGAGCAAGAGTTATATGTAGATGTCCATCATCTGAAGGCGAATGAAAACATTAAAACATTTACTCAATGGGATCCTCTTCAGCTGTACAGTGAACTGCAATCATGAACTGCAATCATGGCATCTTTGGGTAATATCATACCGAGTGAAGTAGTCAGGGCCAAATAGATAAACACCACATGGCTGTTTGCCTTCCCCTTTGTTTGAAGAGCCTCTTATTCACCGCTGCTCAAGCGAGGCTGTGTGGCCGTGAACTTGCAGGGATCCTCCAGCCCCTGTCTCCCATCTTACTGTAGACTCGCTGAGATTACGAATGTACACTACCGTTTCTGGCTTTACGTGTGTTCTGGGGGCCAGAACTCTGCTCCTCAAACTTCTGTAGCAAGTGCTTGATTCACTGAGCATCTTCCCAGCCCCACAAACATCTTTCATTGAAGGCTTTCTTGTAAGATACCAGCTACCCCACCCTTCCAGCAATCCCTTGTCTTTAGTGGGGTGGCCGTAGGCAGGCCACATTTTCTCCTTTCTCTGGGTTCTAAGTCCTGTCTCCTGCAGACTCACAGGTCTCCAAGGTCTGGGCCTTCCAATAAGCACTGATTCCTGACTGGAAGGAAGGAGGTGGGCATTCAAAACATCTTTCAGGGTTGAGAGAGTTTCCTAAGATAACACTAATAGAGTTTAGATATCAAAGATAAGCCAGAGCCACTTAGTGCCAGGAACACAAGCTGTGTATTTATTGCATGTGTTCGGGGGGTTATAACAAGTAAAATGAGGCTTAGTACGAATCAATGACCCGTCTCAGAGAGCCAACTTTGGCATCCATGGCGCCCCAGTCGTGGTAGCGCCTGTAGTCTCCGGGCCTCAGCAGGTACTGCCGCCCCCGGTAGTTGGGCATCTCGTAGAGGACCCAGCAGCCCTCCAGCACGTGCATGGAGTAGATCTCATTGAGGCGGAAGCGATCGTGGATGCAGGAGCAGTCTTCGATGAGCTCAGACACAAGGCCCCGGTAATCATCTCTCTCATACAGCCTTATCCTGTGAGAGCTGGTCTGTTGTGGGGGAAAACGAGAGAGGAGAAGCAATGGCACAACGTGCTGGGTGTCACAGCTTGCTTGCCCCCTCACCAAACACGGCTTTCAGGCAAATCTGTCAAGTAGGCTTCTTCCTTAATCCGACTCCTTGCACTGTTGTTCTAACAAATTAGGAAATGCACTAACATAAAGCTGACCTGACCAGTGAACTGGAGCTCTTGTGAAGGATACTGACACCCAAAGGCTGGGAGTGAAAGCATTTACTGCCCGTGTAACCAAATCCTACCAAGCTTGCTTTGAAGCCGCCTTTTATACGCAAGATAGGCGATGATTCAGATTTACTTGGAGTCCACATGCATTTCTTATTCTTTCCTTTTCTTGTCCTTTCTTTCTTTTCTTTTCTTAAAGACAGGTGTTGTGGACTGTAGCTCATGAAATTCTAATTACCCGCCTTGTAAGAAACTAGGCAGTAATGACTCCTGAAAAGTGCAAAGCCACACAAGGTGAGAGCCACCTTTTAGGCTCTAGGTGAGTGTGAGAGCGTACAGTAAAGAAAAATCTTAGAACACACTAGCTCTAACCAAGTTTAACTAATTGATTTTCAAATGTGCTTACATATTCTAAGATCAACAGATAATTTGTGTGTACTTATTAGGCATAGCATACTGTTTTAGAGTAAGCACTATGATTAAATCTAGCTAATTAATGTACATTTACCCTCTCATAATTATTGTCTTTGTTGTGCAAATACACAGAATCTACTCCTTCAGCATTTTAATTGTGCGTTTAGGATGTATTTGTGTTCAGTTTATGTGTGTGAGTGTTTGCCTGCATGTTCAACTACATGTGTCGTGCTGGGAGCTCATGGAACATGAGACTCCCTAGAACCGGAGTTATGGACAGTTACGAGCCACTTGTGGGCTCTGGGAACTGAACCCGGGTCCTCCAGAAGGGTAGCCAGTGCTCTTAACCACTGAGCCATCTTTCCAGCCTCGTCTTTTAACATTTTTAAATGCCTCTAAAACGTGCCAGGAGCTGTCATCACTGGGCTGTACAATATGGGTCTCTAGAATGTAAATTCTTCCTCTCTAGCTGTGATTTTTCTTTTTCTGACCGTCGCTCCAAGCCTCTAGTGCCTTGCTCTATCACTCTAGCCTCACCATCCTCTTCCCTACTGTCTTTATCCCCGGTGCTGAGGACAGAACTCAGGGCTGCATGGTGGGCACACTACCACTGCTAAACCCACAAACCCTGGTCTCCTCTCCCTCCGTAAACCTGCCGCTTTAGATTCCACATATGTGTGAGGACACGTGGCTTCCATCAGTACATGCCTGGCTCATCTCTTTTAGCACAGTGTCCTTCAGGCTTATCCAGGCCATGACAAAGGACAGGATGTCCTTCCTTTAGGCCTGAAGGACATGTGATTATTCACCCAAGTTTAACTTTAAAGGTCATGCTGTGGTTTCTTGTGTCCTAAAACACTGATGCTCTCACGTAAGAAATATATATATATATTTTTTTATTTCTGTCCATATGTGTATATATACTCATTCTATTTAGGTCTGAGAGTTGGATCTTGATATACTTACAGGGAGCCCTTGTCAAGTGTTCCTATCCTTTCTGAGACTACTAGACCAGGCACGGGAACAAACTGACAAGCAGAACGCCCCGTGTTCTCACATCAGCCAGGCTGAAGCAGTACTCACGTATGGAATGGAGCGGCAGGAGCGGATGGAGTCGCTGAAGCCCATCCACTGCTGGTAGTCAGGGTAGTCCCCGCGACGCAGGAAGTACTGGTGGCCCTGGTAGTTGGGGCGCTCATAGAGCATCCAGCAGCCGCTGTCCACGCGGATGGAGTTGCAGCGGCTGAAGTAGGGCTGCAGGTTGGGGTGGTCGCTGCTGCACTCGTAGCAGCGGCCCTGGAAGCCGCGGTCCTCGTAGAAGGTGATCTGGAAAGGAAGAAGGGGTGGCCAGCACATGGTCAACCGGAAGACACATCCCCACATAGAGGAGACACTCCACAGACCCGGAAGGTTCTCCCTTGGCTCACCTTTCCCATCGTTGGCAGCAGGCGATCGGTGTCAAGTGTGATGGGGTCAGGAGTAGCAGCGGACGCATATATAGCAGGATGGCTGCTGTGTTGGCAAGATGAACACAAAAGGGACCTGGGGGTAATGTGTAAGGGGATTTCTGTGTTCTCTCGCTTTTTCATTTGGGATCATGGGGTAGGGGGCTCTCATTCTCTCTGGCATTTTCGAGTTGTCCTCACTAGCTCCAGTGAAAGGAATTCAAGTCAGCAGTGCCATTATGACCTTGGAGACAAAGGGCGCGCTTCTCATCCTATGCAGCGCTCTAGAAATGCATTATGTACCCAGCATTGTGCGATGTTTGCCTATAGAAACTGCTGAGATGCAGGGTGGCGCTTCCGCTTGTGGGGCGCTCAGGAGACTCACACAAGGTCCAGAAGCACTCTTGGGTGCCAAGAGACAGCAAAACAAAGACACCAAACAAGTTCTCTAATTGAAAAATAGTTACATATCTTTATCTGTATACTATGGCGTTGAGTTCTTAAAACTTGCACCTGTTTAAGACAAAAAGATTAGAACTGCGTATAGACTAAAACGTCAACCATGGTCATCAATGAATAATGGTATGTTTACATAGAGGTCCTTGTTTTATTTCTTCCTTTTGACTTTAAAGTTTCTTTAATTTTCTACTATAAATGTATATTGCAAAAATCAATAGATAAAAGGAGTAAAATAAAATTTAGATGTGTGATTTTTTTTTAGTTAATAGTTAAAGCATATGTGTGTGTTTTGAGGTGATGAGAACAAACACTTCTTGGTCTAAAATTAATAGATCTCCCAAGACTCTGAGGCACACTGATCAGGAAAAGTCATAGGACTTTTTCATTCTTCCTACCACCACCTTTCTTCCAGGATTTACTTTTTGTTCTTAAAGTTAGTGCCATAGGGCTGGAGAGATGGCTCAGAGGTTAAGAACTGGCTGTTCTTCCAAAGGTCCTGAGTTCAATTCCCAGCCACCAAATGGTGGTGCATGACCATCTATAATGAGATCTGGTGCCCTCTTCTGGACTGCAGCTGTACATGTAGGCAGAATGCTATATACATAATAAGTAAACCAATCTTTAAAAGCAGTGCTATGCTTTGTCTCTGTTTTCCCCTTGCCAGACTGTCAATCTCCCTGAGCCAGGATGACTGCCATAAGAACTTTCTTCTTTGCTGCCAACTGGCTTGGAATTCTTCTCGGAGCGTCATTAAATCGTAGATTATCTTCTGTCATCCCATCCCATTCCATGAATATTTTAGGAAGGGAAGTCATGCCCACAAGGGGACTCTAAAGGGACACCCAACTAGAGTTATCAATACAGGTTGAATAACTGCATGAAAATCCCCAGGCATCACTTACATGACACGCACAGATGGTGAAAGAACAGACAGCAAGAACTGTCTTCTCATAGTGAGACTGCGCAGGAGCAACCTGAGCCAAGTCCTCAGCAGCTGGAGCATTGCCAAGGACTACAGGCTACTGAGAGCCTCCTCTGCCTCCATCCTAGTGTTCCAAGTGTCCTGGTGAACTTCAAGTACAACTGTGATCAAGCCCCATGTGGAAAGGCCCAAACTGACCTCCACAGCCACAACCCGCACGGGGGTATCTCACTATTTGCAGTAGAGGTCAACAAACTCACCTGACTTTGCACGTGTCACTAAGACTATCCTGCAGAAAGATGGCTGACCCAGTCCTTTAGAAAGGAGAGGTATAGCCGGGCATGGCGGCACATGCCTGTAACTCCAGCACTCAGGGAGGCAGAGGCAGGTGTATCTCTGTGAGTTTGAGGCCAGCCTGGTCTACAGAGTGAGTCCAGGACAGCCAAGGCTACACAGGGAAAGGCTGTCTCAAAAAACAAAAAGAAAAACAAAAAAAAAAAGGAAAGAAAGAAAGAGAAAGAAAGAAGAGTTATGTGTTCTGACATTCACCTGATGCAGTTGTTTTGCTAATTGGTTAATCCATGTATCTTTTTGACATCTTGGAAAGGCCTGAAAAGAGCAGCACATTTTCTTTTCCTGCTGGTCATCATGTTCTACCCAAAAAAAGCCGGCATCTGTTTATTTCTCTTTTCAAACTTTATTGAAATGGGATGAATTTACATTTAGTATGCTAATGAGAAATTAATTTTATTTGGGGTTAAAACTTCGGAAAACTGCCTCCTTCTCCAGCATTCTATGCAATACTTAATGCTACAAATTTGCCAAAACATGTATCAAAATCAGGCTGTCTGATCTTACCCAGAAATAGTGAACCCTCTCAGGATATTCCAGCAGTTTTCAGGCATACAATGGAGTAGCATAGGATATACACCTTTTGCCAAAATATAGTGTATGCAATATGCTTCTAAAAGAAGAAAGCTCGATGGCGAATGTGATAATCAGTGCTGTTTGCATCAATAGCTAACTGCAGATAGTGCGCTGGTGACCACAGCAGTGTTAAGGCAATGCTTCCTGTCTGCTCCCAGAAGCTCTGGTTATGCATTCCTGGTGCGAGAGTCCACATCTCTAAGTGACCTGCAGAAGGAAAAGAGGGGTTTGGTACCAAGCACAGACACATACACTAGGTTTCTATAGGTAGGGAGTTATGGTCAAGTATCAGATACCAACAGAGATGGATTAGGTAACTGTAGATGTAAAAGAATTTCCATGAAACAGTTCAGCAATATCTGAAAATGAGTTGTTTTTCTCAATTGAATACAGTGTGTAATCTCATGTTGTATCCTCGAAGGGACATTATACCTGCAAGTGAAAAAAAAAATGCTACTTGGGTGATAGATTAGATATAAGTAACAATGCTATAGATTCTGGAGTTAATAATTGGTTATTTAAGAAGATGACTTTGCATTTAGGAGCTACAAAGTAAAATATACAGGGTGAGTTGATAGGGTGCACAGTTAATAGCTCAGGAAAGATTCTTCATCAATGACTATATATACGAACAAAAAGACAGAAGGGAAAAGAGATGAAGAGAAAGACATAAAGCTAGTGGGACAAGCAGCAACAGTAGATGACGAATCTCTGTTGTTCATGCGAGGTCAACATTTCCTTAAGCTTGGAATTATTTCCAAATTCAATTTAAAAATCATAAAAGTCAAACTTCTTTGGACCAGCGCTACCCAACATAAAGCATCTTTCAGCTCTGTACTGTAGCATATTATTTTAGGTTTTGCATATAATTGCTTTGAAATTAAGTCTGGCCTTGTTCCATGATACTGTAGGTTCTCTGGGAATAGGAAAGGAGGGGGCAGTTATCTTTCTGTTTGCTATAGTCTTGGTGATTCTCTGAGCCTCATATATACGGTAACTCACCTAGTCTTGAAATAACCCTGTGAGGTACATGATACATTCTCTTTTATAGAAGAGAAAGTGAAGTGCAGAGTGACTAGCTTTCCTGGTGAATATTTCTCATATCTATTTCGACTAAAACAAGCTACCAGTGTGATAAAAAGGAAAGTAACTTAAATGTTTCCCAGAATAGCTGGGAGTGTTCAAAACAGTTTTTGCCTTTCTCTTAGTTTATGAAGAAACTCAGTGGCTGGAAATAAAAAGAAAACTATGAAGAAAGAATTGTTTTACATCAAGGTTTAAAAAGTAGGTTTTAGTGTAATTAATAAAGAAAAAATAATAATAATTTTAAAAAAGTAGGGGTTTTTTTGTTTCCATCTGAAAGTTAGACATTACATCCATAAGCCATAAAGTAAAAATGAAGAATCCAAAATATGTAAGATTTAAAAAAAAAAAAAAAAAAAAAAAAACCTCAAACAACAAATTATAAAAGCATACTTTCAGGCTAAAGAGATGGCTCAGAGGTTAAGAGCACTGGCTGCTCTTCCAGAGGTCCTGGGTTCAATTCCCAGCAACCACATGGTGGCTCACACCATCTATATTGATATGGTGCCCTCTTCTGGTGTGCAGGTGTACATGCAGATATGTATGTGGTGGCACGTGCCTTTAATCCCAGCATGTAGGAGACAGAGGCAGGTGGATTTCTGAGAGTTTGAGGCCAGCCTGGTCTACAAAGCAAGTCCAGGACAGCCGGAGCTTGATACACAGAGAAATCCTGTCGGGGGCGGGGGGGGGGAGACACCTAAATTATATATTAAGTGGAAACATTTAGAGCTATGTTCTCATCACACAAGCTCATACGTGAGCCTCGGGCGGGTCTATGAACCAGTTCTCGACATCTTTGTGTAATTCCGTTTGTCCAGACCGTCAGGGCGTCTGTGGGCGGGGTGTATACGTGTTCATGTGTGCTGTTTCTAGGACTCTGACCACTTTTTGTTTTTGTTTTATTTTGCTTTCCAAAGCCTGCTGTCTCCACACTCTTTTCTATTTTTTAAAAAAGATTTTATTTCTTTATTTTATGCAGATGAGTGCTCTATCTGCATGTACACCTGCAGGCCAGAAGAGGGCACCAGATCTCATCATAGATGGTTGTGAGCCACTGTGTAGTTTCTGGAAATTCAACTCAGGACCTCTGGAAGAGCAGACAGTGCTCTTAACCTCTGAGCCATCCCTCCAGCCCTCCACACTCTTTTCAAAGCTGATATTATCTTACTTTATACACTTCTTCAGAATCAAGGATGTGGCTGGAGAAAATCGGTGCAGTGAAATCTCATGAGAGCAATGGCTGTTTCCTCAGCTTTTTCTGTTTTTAGGATAGTGTTTAGGTTTGATATAGCCAAACAAGAAAGTGTTTGTGTGTATGGAATGTGTGTGTGTGTGTGCATGTGTATACATGTGTGTGCATTGTGTCTATGTAGTGTGTATGTGTGTATTGTATGTGTATGTTTGCAGGTATGTGTGGGTATGTGGGTGTTGTTGTTTATATTTCTAATCAATCAATCATTTTACTTCTGGAGCCTGAATAACTCCCAAGCACCATATGGTTCAGTTGATTTGAAGAATCACGTTTAAACGTGCATGACACAGCAATCAAATGGACGGAAACTTCATTTTGGGTTCCAACTGCAGACCCGAGTTTGCTACTCAGCTCACCCCGGACACCCAGCTGTTCCTCCAGACCCTTCCCATCTCAGCTTCCATCCCGTTGACCAAACTGGTCTCTCTGACTTCTGTTTTCACTTTCACCTTGTACATAACGTGTGAGAGAGAACCAGAGCTGCAGCAATTATGATGCGTCGGCAACAGCAGCAACACAGTTTTCCTTCTTTCCTTCCAGCCCCATCCGTCTCTGACCTGTCTTTAAATTTGTGTGCATAACAGTTGAGGAGTGGGACAGCAGGGAAGAAGAAAGGGCAGGAGTTGAGGCGATGCCATGAAAGGAAGGACAAAATTCTCCTTTGCGGTAGAATTCTCATCTGGAACAACTTTAGGTACAGAAACTAAAGTAAAGCACCCTCTTTGAATAAACTGAAACAAACAGCTGATTCACTCGTGAAGGGCAATTTTCAAGTGTTGAAAGCTGATCAAGATTAACGTTTACTCAGGCTTTACTGTGTACAGAGCCTCACTTTAACCACTCACCCATAATCCCGATTAATCGGTGACTTTAAGACGTGGGTACCACCAGGCCCAGTGGCGCACGCCTTTGATCCCAGCACTCGGGAGGCAGAGCCAGGTGGATTTTTGAGGGTTCAAGGCCAGCCTGGTCTACAGAATGGGTTCCAGGACAGCCAAGGCTACACAGAGAAACCCTGTCTCAAACACCCCCCAACACACACACTCTCTCTCCCCCAAAAAGAGTATCATTATTCATTTCATCTAATTTTTTTTTTTTTTTGGAGGAGAAACCCGTCCAAAACCATACAGCTGATCAGTGATGGCTCTGCTGTCGCACCCAGAACCCCGAACTCCAAATACTCAACTTTCAGCACAGTGTAGGCAGAGTCACCCCACGGCCTATCCATGTTTATACACTTACCTTGTTCTTGGGCTGTGTGTAGGAACGCCTTTCCAGGCCTGGGTTTCCATTCTGTGCCATAGCTCTCTTCGTCATCGCTCCTCTCTTCAGCTTGACACCTGCAGACACGGGCAGAACCACGTCTGAGGAGAAAACTGAAAAACACTGTGCCCTCCACAGTGTCGGAGCTGGCCCGCCAACCCCCTAAGCCTTTCTGATTAGGGCAATGTGGCGGGGCGGGCACCTCAAGTTAGGAAGGATCCTGATTTGATTTGATTTTTCAATCTCACCAGATAGACACCAAATCAGTGTCATCGTTTAACCTCACTGTGTGGGCCCGGCTCTGAGTTAACTCTCTCTGCGGCGGGAAGGAAGCGGGCTTACTCTGTCTGCGGTTGCACTCTGCTGCCTTGGGTGCTGTCAGCATGGCAAAGGGGTGCAGGGAGCGGCGGGGCAGCAGGGCCTGGGAGACCTGCGAGAAGACAGTTGTGTTGTACAGCGGTGGGGGCCTTGTGCGGGGAGCACCCGCTCCTCACAGCCCCTGGCTTGTCTCGCCAACCCCGAGCCCTGCTGAACGGTGGCACCGGAAGGAGGGCGAACGGGGTCTTCATTTACAGTCTTTGTTTGGTTCCCGGTTTGCACAGGGCGCTCCTCACAGTTCCCTCTCCTGCCACAGCCACTTTCTCTGCTCTGTCCTAGACTCCTGCCTTTCCTTTGCTGTGGAGCTCAAGTGCTCCCTTGTCTGAGCGATAAATTTGCCCTGACATGCTCTCACCTGCTCCCTCCTGCCCCACAAACTGATGCACAGTGTAGGCTGGGCATTTCCCCTTATGCAACCGGCATGTATTTAACCCGCTCTTAACTTTATTAATAATATTTCTATTAATTTTTTAAATTAAAAAAATAATTATATCACTTTCCCCATTCTCTCTTATTCTCTCTAACTCCTCCCATGTCCTTCCTTCTCTAATTGATGACCTCATTATTATTATTATCACATGAATATAAATGCATAAATAGTCAGGTATGGTGGTACACATCTCTAGTCCCAGAACTTAGAAGGCAGAGGCATGTAGATCTCTGAGTTTGAGACCAGCCTGGTCTACAAAGCAAGTTTCAGGACAGCCAGAGCTACACAGAGAAACTCTGTCTCAAAATTTTATAAAAATAAAAACAAATGCACTGACTGTTCTTCCAAAGGTCCTGAGTTCAATTCCCAGCAACCACATGGTGGTTCATAACCATCTATAATGAGATCTGGTACCCTCTTCTGGCATGCAGGCAGAAAGCTGTATAAATAATAACTAAATCTTAAAAGGAAAAAAAAAATGCTTGTCTACCATGTAAAGTCCCTGAATTCACTCCCAGCATTAAAAAGAAGAAGAAGAAGAAGAAGAAGAAGAAGAAGAAGAAGAAGAAGAA
>NW_026593286.1:25705526-25805189 GCF_907164565.1 Psammomys obesus | reverse complement strand
AAGAAGAAGAAGAAGAAGAAGAAGAAGAAGAAGAAGAAGAAGAAGAAGAAGAAGAAGAAGAAGAAGAAATTAAGTTAATTAAGTGAAACAAAAAGATCACCTTGGCTTCTGAGTGAGGAATACGCGGGAAGGTGGAAACTTAATTTTAGAGGCATGGAGTGTGTCCAACTGCCCCTCCCCCAAAGTTTGTGGTGTTTTTGTTTTGTTTTGTTTTTCTTTGTTTTGTTTTGTTTGCTTTCCAAGACAGGGTTTCTCTGTGTAGCCTTGACTGTCCTGGACTCCCTTTGTAGACCAGGTTGGCCTCAAACTCACAGAGATCCTCCTGCCTCTGCCCCTCTGAGTGCTGGGATTACAGGCGTGCGTCACCACATCTGGCTCCCTCAAAGTTTTCAAGTAGCTGAATAGCTACTGTCTTAGTCAAGGCATGAGTAGTTAGCAGCACGGCTGTCATTTCTAAACTGACTGTGTTTGAACATGAGCTGTATCATTATAGCATATGTGGCCTTGTAGTGGGACCCGTGAGATGGTAAGGGTCCTTTTATATCCTGTATTATATTCTGTATTCCACTCTGTGAAAAGGACTTAGCATATACACGTAATTACCAGCTCAGCACACTGTGCTCTGAAATAACCCTTTCCAAGCCAAGATGCCCCGGAGGGGTACAAAGTTGATGGCAACAGAAACTGACTCAGCGTTTTAAGAAGCGCCCGAACCCCATCATCATCAGGATGGGGAAAGAGATGATAATGAGACAAATGCAGGTGTCATGGGTCTCAGAAATGGCTGCCTGCCCCCACCACACCCCCACCCTCAGTCACAGAATCTCTTGTGCCTCCTCTGCCGGCTTTCTTACCTTTATATTTCACACTGGACTCTACAGTTCTTCAGGAAGGACTTTTGTTCCTGGTGTGAGATAGAGGACAAGAGCTGATGGCTCATCCTCCCATGCACATTAGTGTCACCTTTGTCCTAAGTCTGATGTCTGATGTGTGTAGTTGCTGTCAGACTCTGCGTTCTGATCGGTGGTCATCTGGCCAATCCTTACCCCGATCCATGTTGTCCCATAGTTCTGACTGTAGGCCCAGTAGCCAGGCAGCTGTCTCCCCAGCTGTGACTTCATATTCCAAGATTGTCTGTCAATTCTTGCCTGTTTGTGCTTCCCGAAAATTTGATAACTGCTTGTCAATATGTGAAAAGAGAAATGGGCTAAGGGATGAAAGAAGGAAACAAGAAAGGAAGAGAGAAAGAGAAGAAAAAGAGGAAGAGAGAGACTGAAAAAAGAGGGAGAGGGAGAGGAGAAAGAGAGAGCAGAGAGCTTGCTACTAACTAACTTGGAGTCAGTTAGTCTCTGGATTACTCTGTGGGGAGGGCTGATAATTTTCACAACCTCACATGTTCAAATCCATGATTTCTGTATTTCTCCACTCAGGCTTTCTCTAATATCAACAGCATTTACAGTTTGCAGTGTAGAACCCCTATACAGATTCTGTTAGACTTATTCCTAAATCTGTTGGTTTTTCACTTTATGGTCAATGACGTCTGTCCATACTTTGTTTTCTTTTTACTCCTGGATCACAGAAAGGAATTAAGGTTTTAAACTGATCCTGAGTTGGGGGCAGTGGCATAAACCCGTGATCCCAGCACAGATCTCTTGTAGGTTTGAAGCCAGCCTGGTCTACAAAGCAAGTCCAGAACAGCTCTGTTTATTTTATTTTATTTTATTTTATTTTTTGTTTTGTTTTGTTTTTGAGAAACCCTATCTCAAAAAAAAATTACAGTTTTCTGTATTTCTCTTGTTCTTTTATTTAATTATTTCTGCTGGCTAAGGTTGTCAGTGTAATATTTAATAGAAAGGAAGACAGCAAGGATTATTGATTTATTTCTTTTTTCTTTATTTTATATGCATTGGTGGTTTGTCTGCATGTATGCCTATATGAGAGTGTTGGGTCCCTAGAACTGGAGTTATAAGACAATTGTGAGCAGCCATGTGGTTGCCAGGAATTGAACTCAGGTCCTCTGGAAGAATAGTCAGTGCTCTGAAATACCTGAGCCATCTCTCCAGCCCCAAAGGTTTATTTATTTATTTATTTATGTATATGATTTCACTGTCTACAAGCAGGAAGAGGACATCAGATTCCATTATAGATGATGGTGAGTCGCCATGTTGTTGCTGGGAATTGAACTCAGGACCTCCGGAAGCTTAACCATCAAGCCATCTCTCTAGCCCCTGATCTATTTCTTAATTCAAGGAGGATACTGCTATTAAGTATGATGTTTGCTCTATATTTTAAAATATACTTTAACAGGTTCAAAAAATTTCTCTATTGTCTTTCTTTGTAAGTATTACTTTACTGTGATAATAATCAAATAAGATAAAAGTATTCTCTTAACTATTTAAGTTTTTTAATTGTTAACTTTGACATGAACAACAATTTTAGGTTTACAGAAAATAGTGGGGACTCTAGGAAATTTACACACACACCCTTTCTACCATCAACTTTCTGTTCTAGTCACTGTCTAACTCTCTCTCACTTAATACCTTTTCAGCTACCAGACCAAGAAAACCAAAACCAAACCCCAAACCAACCAAACATACAAACACATCCAAATAACAGCAGCAACAACAAAACACCTTCAGAATGTACGAACAGACCACGAACTTCTACCCACCTGAAAGCTAAGAACGCCAGCAGACAGTACCTGGGACCAACACGGGAGATCCGCCCCCTTCCTCCAGCCTTGCTGTGGCCCACGTGATGTTCTCACCAACATATTTGGAAAAACTCTTTGCTTCATAACTTTCTTTTGTGCCATAACTATAAAAACTCCATAAAACCATTTCCACACTGGATCATAGTATTTGAGACAACCGGAGTCTGTGTTTCTGGGCCACGTAACCCACACTGGCTTAAAAATAAACTGTCTGCAGCCTGGTGTACAAAGTGAGTCCAGGACAGTCAAGGCTACACAAAGAAACTCTGTCTTGGAAAAACCAATAAACAAACAAACAAACAATTACACAAATCTATCTAGGGAGAAGGCTTAATAAGTAAAGTTCTTGCCACACAACCATGAGAACTGGAGTTGGAACCTCTTTCTCCACGTAAAAAAAGCTGTAATCTCAGTGCCGGAAAG
Source organism: Psammomys obesus (assembly GCF_907164565.1). NCBI lineage: Eukaryota > Metazoa > Chordata > Mammalia > Rodentia > Muridae > Psammomys > Psammomys obesus. The sequence continues at coordinate 25,802,053 of NW_026593286.1, read as the reverse complement.
GAGGCAGTAAGAGGAGCCCTAGGGCTTGCTGGCCAGATGCTGTAGCTGAATTGTTGAGCTCCCTCCTCAAGATGCCCAACATCAGTTTCAGCCTTCCACACTCAGTGCACACTTAAGCATGTATGTGTGTTCATACACACACAAACACACATGTGAACGCACATACATGCCTAATACATGAATATACAACTCTTTTTCCCTCTGAGGTGAGCATTGCATTTTTTGTCCACATAAAATTATGTAAGTTTCATTGTTTTACTGATAGAAAGAACTGAGCACGAACGTAAACTTTGACCTCTTGTCTCAAGAAGCACATAACCTATGGTGAGGGTTAGGTTTGATTACCAACTTCACACCTGGCGGGGGTAATTGCTTAGATTAGTTTGGCCTGTGGGCCTGGCCATGGTGTATTATTTTCATTGCATTAATTGAGACCAGAAGGTCCTCCCCACTGTGGGCGGCACCATTCTCTAGTAGATGGTAGTGGCTTGTGTAACAGTGGAGATGCATGCGTTAACTCGCTGTTTTCTGCTTGACTTTGGGTGGACGTGACCTTCAGGCACTCCAGGTTCCTGCCTCCTTAACAGCCCCATGGCGATGGACTATCCCCTGAAACTGTGAGTCAAACAAATGCTTTATCTCTTAGATTGTCCAGCTGTTTTATCACCACAACAGGAAGCAAACTAAGATACCTGTTGAGAAAGATGACCTTATGGCACAAAAAAATAATGAGAAAGGAGGCTTTAGGTCAGTGTGTGGTAATTATGGCTGCTATGCACCAGGCGTAGGCAAGGGGAAACAGGCTCATGTGTCATCCTTGATTAAAAAAAAAAACAAAAACAAAAACCAAAAAAAAACAGGTATTTCTGGGGCTCTGGTGTTCCTGCCCCAGGGGAGGTAAACCTGACAATTGCCGAGGTCGCTGCCAACCTGACTATTCGTTTCCTGAGTCCTGATACTCTGTGACTCATGCCAGCCATTCATTTAGCTTTCCTGTGTGGCTTATAGGAAGGGTTGTTGTAACAGTAGGACGGCACTTGGATCCTAATCTGGAGTTAGTCACCTTCTCTTTAACCCCGACACTGTTCTCACCATCTCTACCTAGAGGATCATAATGATCATGTCTCTTTCCACATGCTTGTCAAATCCCAAAACACAGTCAGTGAAGTGTCTTCAAGCTGAGGGGGTGAGGCTCGGTTAAGGGCACGCAGGAACTGGCCCAAACTGGAGTAGAGAGGAAACACAAGGAAGGAGGCAAGTGTTATGTCTTTATCACCTGCCTGTCAAGTAGGAGCAGTAATTTAGTAAAATATTGCCATGGCAACAGTAAAAGGGGGAGAAGCAATGGGGGGGGGATAGAAAGGTTAGAAAGGAGGTGCAAGAAAGGTGAAATTATATATGTATGTATGTATGTATGTATGTATGTATGTATGTATGTATGTATATTGCTATGACCTAATTGAGACAGGAATGAGGGGATGGACTCTGACCCTTGGAGTCAAAACACTTGGACAGAGAGAATCTTATAGCTATCAGGTTTACCAAAGAGATAACAGGACAAGTGGCCTGGAAAGATAACTCACACTTACTGAGAGAGTTCTGAAAAATGTGACAGGTATATTACAAAAATATATTCCAGAATATGTTAATGTTGGTGAAAAAAAAGTACAAATTATTGGGGAAAATACTGGTTAAAAAAAAAAAATCTCTACCTTGACTGATGCTATCTATCCTCTAGGGGTTTTTCCAAAATCTATGACTCAGTCTTAGGAGGAGGCACAGACAGAAGGAAGGTGAAGAACAGAAAAACAACTCATCAAACGACGGACAAATGACTTTAACACGCGCTCTTACCAAGTGGCTGTTGGTTGGTAATCAGAACATGAGCCAAAGCCACAGGAGCCAAGTGTGGTCCTCGCACACAGAGGACGCAGGCAGGAGGGTCGCACGTTTAGAGTCATCTTTCCTACACGGCGAGTTTGGGGTCAGCCTGTGCTATAGGAGACCTACTCTCAAAAAAACCAGCAAACAAACAAACAAAACTCCGTAACGACCCCCCAAAACAAAATAAGGAAGCGTAAAGGAAACGCTCAGACGTCTGAACTCCCTCTTATGCAGCAAGATACCCGACCTCAATAAAAAGGAGAACGAAAAGGGACCCGACCCCAGCCTCGGCTTCCACCTGCATTTGCACTTCCACGTGCATGTGCTCAGATAGGCACGGACGTGTGCGTGCCCACCGAACACACGCACACACGAGCAAAATGAAAACAAAGGTGTTATGCGACTGAGGAAGACATACGATGTCAACCTCGGGCCTCCAAACACAGGGAGGCGCAGAGCGCGCGCGCGGGCGCACACACACACACACACACACACACACACACACACACACACACACACACACACACAAGCAGAATGCTTCTCAAGGAGGCGCAGGAGCCACAAGGCCCTGTCTTCACCGTAAAAAAACATAAAACAAAACCTGCTACTGTGAGAGTTTAAATGGCATGGGTTTGAATCCCTGATTACTCCGATCTGCTCACCTCCAGCTTTGGTTGAAAAATGCAGGTGCTGCTGTTTATGACAGAGCCCCATTTAAAAAAAAAAAAAAGATTTATTTATTTATCTATACAATATTTTCCTGCATGTGTGCTAGCCGGCCAGAAGAGGGCACCAGATCTCATGAAAGATGGTTGTGAGCCACCATGTGGTTGCTGGGATTTGCATGCAGGGCCTTTGGAAGAACAGCCAGCGCCTTTAACCTCTAAAACATATCTCCAGCCCCAGAGTCCCATTTTTATGTCTGTACAAATCAGCCTGAGGGAAAAAAAATTCTTCAAGACACTTGAAGAGGGTAGAGGCAGCCTGGTACTGGGAGAACCAGCTGCTGGCAGGAGAGAGAGGCTGGTGTTAGCAATAGTAGGAGTCACGTGGAAGGTGCTCCTTGGACCATCATGTAATTGATTCACACCCTCTGAACAGCCTGGGGTGGTTGGGGACATGATGTCAGGCCTACTGACACTTAGGGAACCTGTGATCAGAGAAAAATAACTGATGGGAGGAAGGGATGGATCTGGGTCTGGCCTGAAATGCTTTACTTCAGGAGTCGTGATGTTTGAGTGTGGGTTTGAATGCTGCCCCTTAAAATGGGATGACATTTGGGAAAACAAAGCAGAGGTGGGGCCCTGGGGTTCTCTCCTTCCACCCATTTTCATTCGCTCTGCATTCCTTTCTTTTGTCTGCCTTTATTCTATCAAAGGAGCCTGAAGAATGTTTTTTTATCTGTTGCTTTATAAGCTTAAGGAAGATGTTATGCTTTTTCTACAGTTTAAACCAAGTTGGGCATTTTATATTTATCATCTGGAGACAGTGGTAAATAGGCCGTGCTTATGTAAAGCCTTTAATTGAACTTCTTCTGGGTCATGGGTCCTCAACAGGAAAACAGCACAAAACAAACAGAAAACGGAATTCCTTGTTAAGAAAAAAATGGCCATCCAGCAGGAGCCTGCAGCTGGGAGCGAGCAGTATCTGCCTTGCTTCCCTTCCATCACCAGGAGGCAGCAGAGAGTCCCGGAGAAAGCCACCCGGCTGCGCACAGTTCCTTTCCAGCTGCCGGAAATTCATCCCAATCTGATTTGTATTCCACTGGGTTTTAAACTCTGTCTCAAAGACTATTTCAGTTGTTGCTTAGGAGATTGGTCCAAAGGAATCAAAGGTCATTCCTATATAAGAGGTAATTAAAGAACCTTTGACAACATCTATTGTTTTTTAAACCACTCTGGCTTCTAATTAAAACCGTTATTTTTGAAGCCATGTTAAACCCCAAAGGGCTGTTTTAAAACAGCCCTACAGTTTAATGTTTAAAATGCGACATTGCAGCCTGAGGGTGAGGCTCTTGCTGGTTCCTCATCCAGCTGAAGAGAAGTCCTCAGGGTGGAACCAGCTTGCAGTTCTGCAGGGGGTTGGGTGGGAGCTCCTGGGACAGGAGGAGGAGGCTGCCAAGCCTTGCTTCCTCAAACCATAATCATTTAGGGAATTAGTTACTCCAGATAAGCCAAGCCTGCACTGTGTTAATGCACATATTTGCTTAGCTATTTAACAGCTATTAGCTACTTAGAGCAGTGAGTCACAATCGGATGTGGTTTTGTCCCTAGGATTCATTGAGCACTCTGAGAGGCAGCGGCAGGAGGAGCTCTGTGAGTTTGAGGCTAGGCTGGTCTACAGGGTGAGTTTCAGGACAGCCAAGGCTACACACAGAAATCCTGTCTTGAAAAACAAAACAAAACAAAACAAAAGAAAACAAAAACCAAAAAAACAAAATAGAGAGAGAGAGAGAAAGAAAGAAAGAGGAGGAGCACTAACTTAGTTATCCAGTCTTGAGTTCTAGGACCTTAATTCCTTAATTCTAGCCATTATTTTGAGATTTTTATGTGCCAAACACAAGGGCTTCATTGGACTGCTTCACATAACGGCCACAACAACCTTAACCTGATTTTACAAATGGAACATTTTATGTTGAAATGTTGAAAACAATTCCCAGAATCATTGTTTGACTCTGGTGCAGCGGCAATTGAAGCCCAGGAAGCAAGAATTCAGAGTCCTGCGGCTGAACATTAGGCAAACTCCATCCATATGTGAATCAACAGACGGTCCCAGCCTATTGCAACAAGGTGCCGCAGGCTTCGGAGGAGAGCGATCCTCTGGTGCAATATGACCTGTGCCCCTTCCATTTTGGAGACTGGAATAGGCCAACTGCTCAGACACTGACTGAAACACTGACGGACGACCCCAGGGAACCTGGAGGTCACAGTGCCATCCATTCCAGAATAAAGCATGGAGCAATCAAGCAGTGTGGCTGACACCTCCGGAGAGATAGAAGACCAAGAAGAAGAACAAAAAAAATCATAAGTGAAAAACAGTGAGCAGGTTTGGGGCATATTTGGGGAGGGAGAGAGAGAGAAGACAGGCCAGCAAAGAGAAGGTTGCAGGGAACAAACGGAAACAGAGTGGTGTAGTGTGCATGGCCAAAACATCACAAAAACTGGCCTTTCTTTAACTTAAACAGATGACTCAGTGGTTGAAAGCACTGGCTATTTTTACAGGGGACCTGGGTTCGATTCCCACCACCCACGTGGCAGCTCACAGCTCTCTGTAACTGCAGTTGCAGGGAATCTGGCACCGTCATACAGACATACATGCAGGCAAGACACCAATGCACATAAAATAACAAGAAATAAATCTTAGAAATCAAATCAGGTCATGTGGTATTCACTTGCATTAAAAAAAAAAAAAAAAACAAAACTGCTGGGCTGGAGAGATTTCAGAGGTTAAGAACACCTGGCTGTTGTTCTCCCAGAAGTCCTGAGTTCAATTTCCACTGACCACAAGGCTGCTCGTGACCATCTAAGATGGGATCTGGTGCCCTCTTCTGGTGTGCAGGCAGACTACTGCATACAAAATAAAATAAATCCTTAGAAAACAACTGCTAAGTCTCTTAGGAGCACCGGTCATGACAAACCTCAATGCAGAATATGAGATTTGTGAGAAAAAGGCACATTGCCCAACTTGCTCACTCGCATCCCTGGCCTTCAACTACATATTGTGAAAGCAAAAGAATGAGCAGATCAGCAGTGCAGCGGTGAGGGTGAACGCTGTGGTTCCCTCGGGGGTTGGGGGAATATGGATCCCAGCAAGAGTATGGCGCTGAGAAGCTGGTTTCAAAACCATTAGACTTAGTAAATGCTCGGCTATGGAGGTGGATGAGGTGACCCACGGCTTCTACAGTAGAGTCTTCAGGAACAAGAATAGGGACAGATGGTTGTTCTGTGTCTATGGCCCTGGCCCTGCCCTGGCTTCTTTCTGAGTCTTTCCAAACTGCCTTGTGGTTGTGGTTTGTGGATACAAGAACAGGGGAAAGCTACCGTGTGTGTGTATGTGTGTGTGTGTGTGTGTGTGTGTGTGTGTGTGTGTGTGGTGTGAGCCATCACTGGCATACTGTCTTCTACAGGTAAGGAAGCAGGTGGGCATAGGTCCTGTGATTGTGTTCATGGCCCTGCGCTTGACTGACTTCTCTCTGGCCCAGCTCCCTTTACTCCTGCCCTGTGCTCATCCAGCTCATAGAAGTATCCATTGGTAAGGGGATCAAAGCCAGTGTTTAAATTCTTTTCTTTTCTTTTCTTTTTTTATTGTTTTCTGAGACAGGGTTTTTCTGTGTAGCCTTGGCTGTCCTGAACTCACTTTGTAAACCAGGCTGGCCTTCAGCTCACAAAGATATGCCTGCCCCTGCCTCTCTGAATACTTTTGTCTTTCAAACACAAAACATATAGCTCAGGCTGTCCTGAACTCCCTGTGTTGCCAAGGACGACTTTGAATTCCTGATCCTCCTGCCTCCATCACCTAAGTGCTGAAATTACAGGTGTGTGTCATCACATCTGGCAACAGAAAACTTTTTTAAAATAAAAGAATAAAATATAGAGGCCCAAAGAAGGAAAAGAACCCATGCAGGGCTCTGGAGAGGAAAACCCAGAGCTCTATACTGGGTCATTCTGCTGCTGACACCCAAGAAGGTAACGAGAAATGGGCAGGTGACCACCTTTAGCTGTGTCTTTTATTCTGAGCATAAGCCTTACTGGTCTTCATTCTGGATGGCAGATTACATCAAACTAGTGGCAGAATGTGACTTGTTAGGCCCAAATTAAAGCATGAAAGTATGAGTGAGAAAGTACAGTGGTCAGAAGCAGTGGGATCTGGCTGGACTCCTCCTTGTCCGATGCTCTCTTTGCTGCCAGACTCAGCCTTCCACAAAGCACACTGGCACTGGCTGGCACTGCTGCACTTAAGGGGGGCATTTGGCAAGCATGTGTGGCTCAGTTAGGATGTGGTTGCCTCTGGTTTTTACCTCTAACTGTTAAAAGTACAATTATGCCAGGCAACGGTGGTGCACGCTTTTCATCCCAACACTTGGGAGGCAGAGGCAGGCAGATTTCTGTGAGTTCAAGGCCAGCCTGGTCTACGAAGTGAGTACAGGACAACCAGGACTACACAGAGAAACCCTGTCTCAAAAAATAAAACAAAACAAAAGGAAATACACACACACACACACACACACACACACACACACACACACATACATACATATATATAAATTAAAGTGCAATTATTTATTTGGGGGTAGGGTGGGTAATCCACAAACACTCATGTAGAGGTCAGAGGGTAGCTTGCATGACACAGATTTTGAGGCTCGAGCCAGGGACTCAGGATTGACTGCAGGAGCCTTTACTTGTTGAGTGATCTCAACATCTCAGTTTTCATTTTTTTCCTAAAATAATTATTTATTGATGTCTGAAAACTATCCTTATAAAGGCATATGCTATATAATCTCATTCAAGGGCGGGGGAGACAAGCAATGGTAGAATGGATTCTCAGCTTGTACAAGACTCTGAGATGAGTCCCCAGCAACACACATAGACACACACACACACACAAATATACACATACTCACAAACATAAAGAGCTATTTGTGGCTTGGAATATATGTCAGTGGTAAAGCATTCTCATAGCATATACCACATACAATATAATATCAGATATATATACTAAATTAATATATATTAATAGTCCCATATCTACTTTACCTTGGTTGAATTAGGACTGGCAGTAGGACTGGCCCCGTAAAGTTTAAGGACTTCCTCAATTGGGATACTGTTCTGTGAAATAAAAACAATGAGTCATCACAGTGCGGCTTTTTCAAATTATAAAACAGTGTTCCTGCAGCTCCAGTGGGTTGAGTACAGCATGAGGCGGCACAGCAGCTAGGTAATAATTTCTAAACGAATGCGTCAAAAGGTTTTCCACACACTAATGTCTCTCATCCTTTTTTCCCCCCTCATCTCCCAGACCTATTTTTGCAATATGTACGGAAGTCAAATTATTTTTATGATGCATTCAAAACCATAAATGTTACTGTCAGCAAACCCCAGGCATTTAGAAGTCCTATTGGAGACATGGAAGTGGGCATTTGTGCCAACGATGCCAGAAGACATGAAACGCCCACATGTGCAGTGCCTTTTCCCTCACCATTAAGACTCCAGCGTAGGACGATAGGATCATTGCTTCTCGTTCTCTTCGGTTGGGATACATGGGTCTGCCACGAGGAGGCGCTCTCCTGAAGGGAAACATGGATGGAGAAGAGTTGGGTGGTGTACGCTGGGGTGGGGCATGTGTGTGTGGAGAACAAAGGTCAGCCTCAGCTGTCACCCTCCGGGGCCGTCCACATTGTGTGTGTGTGTTTGTTTGTTTGTTTGTTTGTGCGAGTCAGGGATTCTCACTGGACCTGGGGCTCACCAAGGAGGGAAGGCTGGCTGGCTAGCCAGCACCAGGGATCCATGCCTTTGCCTCTTCTGTGCTGTGACTGTAAATCTGTGTCACCTCACCCAGTCTTTTATGTGGATGCGGGGGACCCAGTTCGGGCCCCCACGCTTGTACTGTAAGCGCTTACTCAGCTGTCTATCTTCCTGGCTCCTATTCTGTTCTCTTTGACACGTGCTAAGGGAGTGACAGTAATCCATAAGTAATCCGCCATGGCTGTGTACCACACCCTGTTAAAATAGAACCAATACGATTGGTTTTCTGTTGAGGAAACGTGTACTTTGAATTTTTGTTTTGTTTCGTTTCATTTTGTCTGAGACAGGGTCTCTCTGTGTAGCCCTGGCTATCCTGGAACTCACTCTGTAGACCAGGCTGACTCTGAACTCAGAGAGCTCCCCCTGCCTGTGTCCTCAGAGTACTGGGATTAATGGCGTGTGCCACCACTGCCCAGCCATACTTTGGATTTTTAATTTTTCAACAAAGTGATGTTTTTGATTTGTTTGTTTGTTTTTTTGCTGTGTGTGTGTGTTGTTGATAGCTTTCACTAAAGCTATCATGAATGCACACTGGTTCCTATAGTGGGTGGTTATGGCTTTACTAGCAGATATCACCCCTTCTCATGGTCTTCTGGGAGGGGTCTGTTTTCCTTTGTTGCACACCTGTAGCAAGGCTGAAAACACCCCTAAGATTCTAAGAATGCGTCTTGCCAAAGTGTTCCACGTCCAGACAAATCAGGAAACAGAGACACTGAGACACACTTCATGTTTGCTCAGTGTTTGTTTAAATCCATCCTGGTTTGGACTGAACCTTGCTCTGAAGGGAGCTGACACTAATATTGTTCACCCTGAAGAAAGACACTGGAGTAGAACCTGGTAGCCTAAAAAAAAAATCATATATTATATTGTATGTGTTTATGTGTGAGAGAGACAGAGAGAGCCAGAGAAAGTGAAAAAGAGATGGGGAGAGGGAGAAAGAGAGAGAGAGCTTGCTTCACTGTGGAGTGCCTATAAAGGTAACAGGACATTTTGAGGGAGCTTACTCCCTCATTCAGTGAGCCCCAGGGATTGAGCTCAGAAAGTCAGGCTTCTTGGCAAGTCCTGTGCCCACTGAGCCATCTCATCAGCCTGAGTTCTGAATTCCTGTGCTTAACAGTCCTGTTCACAGACTTTTCAGAGAGAGGGAGAATCAAACCCACCTCTCCCACCTTTCCATCCTCCTGCTCGCCCATCTTCCCCTCCACACACTCCCCTTGCTCTTGTTCCTTCCTTGAGGTTGTCCAAACTGTGTTTTCTGCTTACTACTGTCGTTTCCTAGCTGCAGCCTTGAGCCAAGGCTGTGGAATAGAAACAACACTCGGACTTTGGAATGAGCTTTTTGACCGTGGCCTCTCCGTTTCCTGTTCCGAGCAGGGTGCTGAGTCTGCTGAGTCACCACACTTGAAGAAAACGCTGATAATCTTGGGAGGAGAATAACTCCATGGACACAAGTGCTTAACAGCGTACATGCTCCAGAAACTGTGTGAGATAGCCCTTGGGGAGCAATTTCACTCTTTGCCTGCAGAACTGACTGTTACATAACGTGTAGATAACACAGTAAAACCATGCTTCTCAGGAGGACAATTCCATGCAAGGTTCTTTTGTTTGGTTGTTTCTCTGTGTAGCCCTGGGGGTCCTGGAGCTCACTCTGTAGACCAGGCTCGCCTTGAGCTCACAGAGATCCACCTGCCTCTGTCTCCCTAGTGCTTGGATCAAAGGTGTGGGCCACCACCACCTGGCAGGATTTTTTTTTTCTTAATTTGACAGTAGCTGACGATTAGAAATATAAAATAGGTGAGCATCCCTGTGATGTCCTCAAGCTGCAGCCGCAGTGTGTCTTCAGGCTTCTGGCTGGAGGAGGAAGTTTGCTCTGTGCTTCTACACCAGAGTGCCTCCTAGGAAGACTCCACATGGGGCTGGAACTTCCTCCCTCAATGATAGCCATTTCGAGTGTGTGTGTGTGTGTGTGTGTGTGTGTGTGTGTGTGTGTAGGGGCGTGTCCTTTTTATATTATTCATTTATTTTTATTTGTATTTGTACGTACATCGGTGTTTTGACTGCATGTATGCCTGTGTGAGGGTGTTGAACCCCCTGAAGGGGGAGTTACAGTAGTGGTAGGCTGACGTGTGGGTGCTGGGGATTGAACCCGGCTCCTCTGAAAGAGCAGCTAATGCTCTTAACCATTGAGCCATCTCTCCAGTCCCTAAACTCATATTTTAAAAGGAAAATAAAAACCCAAGAGGGCTGAGGAGATGGCTGAGGGATGAGGTAAAGCGCTTGCCTGGTGCAAGTTCGAGGACCTGAATTTGGAGCCTTCCCCCACGATCCCTGTAGAAAAGCTGGGCATGGTGGCACAGCCTGCAATCCTAGTGCTGGGGGTGGGGGATAGAGACAGGGGGCTCCCCTGGAGCTTGCTGGCCAGCTAGGCTTGCCGGTGGTGAACGACAGATTCAGTAAGGGAGAGACCCCATCTCAAAAAATAAGATGAAGTGTGACAGAGGCAGACACACTGACCTTGACCTCTGACCTCTGCATAGACCCACACCCACGCACTGGAATGCCCGTTCATACATCTCTCCCCACCCACCCTAAGTAAGTAGATAGATCAAAAAGAAAAACAGCAAACATGGTTCAACTTACACCTTCTCCCACTGGAGCCAACTTAAGTCTTCTGAGTGATCCAGCCACTGACAGGCGACACTGATGGCCAAGTCATAGTGGGCCTGGAAGCAGGAAGTAGAGAGCAAAGGGGTGGACTGGACTGAGACCTTGGCAAGGCAACTCCTGGACAATGCTAGGCCTGTCCTCTGTCGTGTTCCAATTGTGGGGGGAAGGTGGGGAGGACAGGAATCCGTATTTGTAGCTCGATGCTCAGCTAGAGATATTTCAGGCATCTTCGGGCATTAAGTTTATCTCTCACTAAGCAGTTACTTGCCGTGTGTGGTCCAGAAAAGAAATAACTCTCAACTGGGAATTGGGGAATGTGACTTCACACTGCGATTGCCACCAGCAACACGAGGTATATTCTTGGGCAAGTTGCTGATGAGCATTAATTAGGCCTCCCTCTCCTTAAATTTTACTTTTTTTTTTGGCATTATTTTTTTTAAATTTTTATTATTAGTTACATTTTATTAACTCTGTATCCCAGCTGTATCCCGCTCCCTCATTCCCTCCCAGTCCCACCCTCCCTTCCTCGTCTCCTCCCTGCCCCTTTCCAAGTCCACTGATTGGGGAGGACCTCCTCCCCTTTCATCTGACCCTGTTTTATCAGGTATCTTCAGGACTGGCTGCAAAGTCTTCCTCTGTGGCCTAGCAGGACTGACTCTATCCTTGCTTGCCGGAGTGGGGAGGTCAAAGAGCCTACCATTGAGTTCCTGTCAGAAATAGTCCCTGTTAAAGATTTATTTATTTATATACTATTCTGCCTGCATATTTGCCTACACACCAGAAGAGGGCACCAGATCTCATTATAGATGGTCTTGAGCCACCACGCTGTGGATGGGAATCGAACTCCGGACCTTTGGAAGAACAGCCAGTGCTCTTAACCTCTGAGCCATCTCTCCAGCCCTCCCCTTAAATTTTTAAAAAAGCAGAGGGAGAGGGTGGAGAAAAAAGGTTACAGAGGACAATTTCTAATCCTGCTTATTGTTAGAGAACATAGCACGAGCAATGGGCCAGATAGACCTGACTGAGTGACAGGCAGAGAGCCTCACACCTGGTACAAAACTGAAGATCAATTTCCATGTTGATTCTTATCACGGTGATGACCTCTTTCCTGGTCATGTGTGAGCTTTTGCTTAGTAAGTGTGTTTTCCACCTACTAGCAACATTTCCTTTCCGTCCTCACAACCCAGAAAGCAAAGGTTAGTTTGGATTTGGTCAAGGTTCTGAGAATTTCTAAATAATGTAATGATGACCTCAGGGACGTGAACTAAAGTTAAATGTCAAGCTAAATAATTAATAAGGGTTTTGGACCGTGGTCATTTCTCTTGAAACCTAATCTGGAGTTTGATGCCTGGCTCAGGCACACTGCCATGCTCATTAGAAACACAAGCATCCCGGCCTCCAGAGTAAAAATGACGCTGTAAGAATGCCTCGTTAAAGTTTGAGAGGTACAGCTCTTCCGATCTGTTTAACGTCCCTGTGAGATGTGTACACACTCGGAGGCAGGCTTCACTGCAATCCCTGCCTTTACACGGAGGGGAATGGAGAAGAGACACACCCCTCTGAGCACAAAGATAGCACATGGGTGGGGGTAAGCCGAGTCCACTGATTTATTTTGGATTAAATCTTTCTGTAGTTTCTTCTCTAATTTCTGTGTAGCAAGAAGAACTTCACATAAGCCTGGTCTCAGTATAACACAAAGGACTCTTGGATCTGTAGCCTGGTGCCATCACCTAGGCAAAAGATGAGAAGTGATTATACTTGAGAACTACCCTATTACTAATTTTGTTAAGGTCTTTAACTTTAAAATTAACATTTTTATCCAGGAGGGTGGCTCACACCTTTAATCCCAGTATTTGGGGAGGAAGAGGCAAGCGGATCTCTGAGTTTGAGGCCAGCCTGGTCTAAAGCTACACAGGGAAACCCTGTCTCAAAAAACAAACAAACAAACACGAAACAAAAAAAATCTCATAGTCATTTGTTTTTATCTTTTCTTGTCTATAGTGTCTTATTTTCTTTTTGCTTTCTATTTAGTGGTTGAAGATGAACATAAGGACAACCTTAGAATGAGGAAAAGATAAGGAAGAGGACAAGTTGTCTTTGTGTGTGTATGTTTGAATGTGTGTGTGTATGTTAGTTACATACACATTTTGTCTTAATTCTGTCCCCTTATTACATACAGAACACAATGGGAGTTGCACCAGCGTGACTTTCTTTACCATATCATCTAGAAAGGTGAGTTGACCTCTTCCTTTTGGATCAAATTCATTTTCTCGAAGTCTGATTCCAATATACTCTGCCCTTAAAAGCAAGAGAGCAGCATTGAACTATTGGGGACAACATAGGGTTTCATCTTCACAAAGAGGCTTTCTTTCCAACCTCCCTCCACCAAACAAAAATGCATCAGAAGTCACTTATGGTCTAGCAGCTGTTAATACTCAATTTTTGCTTGCATGGTAACCTCCAAAGGCTGCAGGTTTAAAACATCTAATCATAATCAACTTAAATAGTTTTGAAAGATGTATTTATTATTTATACAGTTTTCTGCCTGCATGCCACCAGATCTTACTATAGATGGTTGTGAGCCATCATGTGGTCACTGGGAATTGAACTCAACGGCCTTTGGAAGAACAGTCAGTGCTCTTAACCTCTGAGCCATCTCTCCAGCCCAATCAACTTAAATTTATCTTAAAATTAAATTCATTATTGAAATAATTTAAAAGAAAGCAGGAAGGATGCAAAATGCTAACACACAGAATAGATTTTCTGCATGAGGACGGCTAAGACCCATTACATATAATAAAGAGTTACTTATGGGCGTGTTAGTACAGAACTTTAATCCAAGCACTCAGGAGACAGACATAGACATACCTTCTATGGATATTTGTCCTCTAAGAAGAGGCCATGACATAAAACAACACTTTTTTTTTTGTAATTTTTTCACAGAACACAGTAGCATTATGCATTCTGCCTGGAGTTAGCATGGGCAACAAGAAAATGTTTGTTTGTTATCTATTCATTTATTTTTTGAGATGGCGTCTCTGTGTAGTAACAGCTGCCCCAGAACTGTAGACCAGGCTGGCCTCCATTCCCAGAGATCCACCTGCCTCTGTCTCTGAGTGCTGGGATTAAAGGCATGTGCTACCACACCTGTCAGTTGGTTTTCTTAACTCCTGTTTGTTTTTTATTGTTACCTTTTGAAGTGCTGTTTGTTTGTTGTTATCTTGGCCTCCAAGCACGTATATGTAAACATGAGTGACTTCTATACATGTCTATTCCAGCCTTTCTTAAAGATTTAGTAAAAGACATTCCCCTTCACAGGCAGACAAGGGACCTTTGATGGTGTCTATGATATGACCCTTGATGAAGCTGGGAGTGGTGACTCAGGCCTTTAGTCCCAGCTCTTGAGAGGAAGGCAGAAGTCTGTGAGTTCCAGGCCAGAGGTCTACAAAGCAAGTCCAGGACGGCCAGTGTTTGTTTTACAGAGACACTTCGTCTCGAAAAACAAGACAAACAAACAAACAAACAAACAAAAATCCTTGGTGGAAAAAAAAACTATTTAATGTGTGTCACCAACATATACAAAATAAAATATCATCTATTCTTGTTGTATGATCTGTAATTTTTTTTTAATCAACATTTGTGAAGCGCGAGGTTGAAGAACCACTGAATGGGATGGGTAAAAGTTAATGGGAAACTTGATGTTTTCTTTATTAGTCAAGAAAGTTTTGCAGTCATAAAAATATGGAGATGGATCATTTGGCTGCTGAGCTTGACAATAAAAGCGGCACAGGCTCTGGTTTAAATGCCGGCCCTGGGGCGGCACATCTAGGAATCTATAATCTCTGCCGGTAAGTGCAGTCTCCTTCAGTGGAGCATCGTGTCCCCCTAGGCTGTGGGGTGCCTTGCACGTGGATGCTCCTGCAGAAGCATCCCCTCAGGAGATTCTGCATGGTGCCCTGCAGCAGGAAGACAGACACCAGAGCATCTGCTGGCTCTCTCCCACAGAGCGAGAGATTCCCTCCTTAGCCTCCTGTCCACCTGCCAGTCTCCAGACCATCTGCAATGGCGTTCAAAACGCAAGGCTCAGGAACGGAAGTTATTCTCGGCAATACTCACAGCAGCCTTTTCACCTCCTGCTTTACGAGCCTCCTCTCCATGACGGAAGGCTGTGGCTGAGCAGGTGTCTGCAGCTTGGTATCCTTGCTAATCCTTGATAGCCCTTCGGAAGAGCAATTTCTGCAAGCCTAGAAACTACAGCAGCAAATCAGAGAGGACATGAGTTAGGGGGTGCTGTTGCTACAAATATCAGTCATGGAGTCTGAGGCTGTGGAAGGGATCCAAGAGCATCCAGAATTCAGGATGCTCGTACCCAGCAAGTACCAAGTGAGAGAGAAAAAAAAATAGTAACTGTGTTAAAAAACTATTTTGTGAGTGCCTATGAGTGTAGGAGCATGTGCCATGACGTAAGTGTGGGGGTCAGAGGACAACTTTCAGGAGTTGGTTCTCTTGTGATACCCTGTGGGATCCAGGGATGGAATTCAGGTCCTTAGGCCTGAGTTTAAGTATTTTTATTTAAGTACATTTTGGCCTGCTGAGCCTTCTTTCAAGTTTTTCTAACACTCACTATGCTCGGCCTTGCTTGTAAAACAGGGACGGTTCCTGTGGCTTTTGACAAGGCTTTTTGGGTAGAACCACCCGAACATACTGACTCATGATCTGAATATATTAGAAGTGCCCTGTGTATGACCAATGCAGGGACTCCCAGTGTGTTCACAGCAGAGTTCACGCTCACGCGCGGGCTGGGAGGTCATCTGACAGTCCACACAATCAGTAGTGGCAAAGGTGTCTTCAGTGCCCACCTGGACATTGAACTGAAAGTTGGCGACAAGGTAATGGGGTCAAAGGGGCTCTGAAATGACACATACAAAGAAGCTTGTGGGAAAAAAAAATTACTAACCGAATGGGGGAACTCAGCAGCAAGTACGACGAGGCATCAAATCTGTCGGAATCATTTGAAGTGCTTTGTGGTGGCCAGTTTGATGAATCATCATGGCTGATTTACTATTATTAGTTATTTGGTCAAATGCTATCCTGATGTTTTTATAGATTTGTTTTCTGGATGGGATAAACATTTACAGTGATAATGGTAAATGATAATGATAAACATTAAAGTGTATTTTCCTCCATAATGTGAGTGGCCCTTACCTAATTGGTTGAGAGCCTTAAATGAACAAGGGTTGACCTCTCCTAGCAAGAAGGAAATCTACCAACAGACAGCTTAGATTCTGACTGCAACTCCTTCTGGGGTATCCAGGCTGCTGATCTCCTCCATCAAATTCAGACTGACCAAGCTTCCTACTCATAGGAACCATTTTTTGAATTTACTTGTGGCCTGGCAATGCCTCCCACCAAAGGGAAATGATCAAAGAGAGGGCAACAGAGTTCATATCAGAGGCAACTCCTGCTCCCCTTACTAAGAAACCCACATGGAGACTGAGCTGCCTACCAGCTACATCTGAGCAGGGGGTCTAGGTCCTCTCCATGGTCCTTGGTTGGTGCATCAGTCTCTGTAGTCCCCCCTGGGCCCAGATTTGTTGGCTCTGTTGGTCTTCTTATGGAGCTCCTGTTCCCTCTGGATCCTTTTCTTCCCCAACTCTTTCCTCGGTCTCCCTGTGCTATGCCCAAACTTTGGTTGTAAATCTTCACATCTGCTTCGATCCCCTGCTGAATAAAGTCTTTCAGAGGACATTTGTGGTAGGCTCTCATCCTGGTCCTTCTCTTCAACTGCTTCTGGTGTCTATTCTATTTGCCCTTCTGGATGAGAATTAAGCATCCTCCTTTTTGTTTAGCTTCTTTAGGTCTGGGTTGTAGTACGCTTATCCTGTATTATCCTGCTAATACCCACTTATAACTGAATATATTCCACGGGTTCTTTCTGGTTCTGGGTTACCTCACTCAGGATGATCTTTTCTAGGGAATCTTTTTTTTTTTAATTAGTCTCAGTCTTTGCCTTTTTGTCTCTCTATTTCTCTGTCTCTCTCTGTTTCTATCTATCTATCTCTATCTATCTATCTATCTGCATGCTAGTCAGTAGCTGTCTTTAGTACAGACTGCACCTATATACACATACATAGGCACACACACACACATAGACACACACACACATAGACACACACACACATAGACACACACACACACACATAGACACACACACACATAGGCACACATAGACATACACACACACATAGACACACACACACACACATAGACACACACACAGACACACACATTGCTGGTTTTGTTTCTCTAAAGACTGATTATAGGTGCAAGAAAAATGTTGACACACTAAGTTGTACAGGTGCAAGAAAAATGTTGACACACTAAGTTGTACGTGTGCTTTAAAATCCTCATTTTAAAGATAATTAGAAAGATAACTTGGCAGACGATTGTAGCCCACAGTAAGGAAGGTTCGTTAAGCTCTTTAACATCGAGGGAAGAGCCAGCAGGCTGAGACTGACTTGAATGAGCTCTTCGTCAGGGTGACTTGATTATTTAGAATCTTTTCTCCTGCTGCTACAGCTGCTTCAGCTTGTGAGAGGGAGGAAGTGGATGTGAAGAGGTGAGGGAGCACTGTACTGCGCTGATCAGGAGAGGAAGAGGGAGAAGGCTGCAAATTAGGAAGGAGGCCTCATGGTCTAGAGGAAGAAAAGCCCTGACCTAGGGAAGCCAGGGATTGGGATATGGCATCCCCCTACAGCTAATTGGTGTGATCATGGCCAAGCTGCTTGGCTCTTAGTCTCTGGTGCTACTTAAATGTAAAAAAAAAAAAAAGTCTAGTGAACTTTGCTTCAAACCCCACCCTAACATTCTATCTTTCCATGATGGCTGGAATGTGTTAAAAATCTTTTAATTCAGTAATTTATGAAAGCATGTGTGGGGTCTGGAGAGATGGCTCAGTGGTTAAGAGCACACTGATTACTCTCCCAGAGGAACTGGGTTCAGTTCCCAGTACCGGTATGGCAGCTCAAATCTGTCTATAACTCCAATTCCACAGGATCCTATACCCTCCTCTGGCCTCTGCGGATGCTGAGCACACACGAGATGCATAGACATACGTGTCGGCAAAACAGCCATAAGCATAAAATAACAACTTTTTTGATTCTTATTTCGATTCCTTAATAGAAAATGGGCTCAATTTCTTGGCAGGAAGCAGGATCACTAGCTTCGAAGCCCAAAAACTGAAAGTCTTAGCATTTCTTTAACCAACTCTGGTCCTTACAGTGACAGGATCAGGCAGGCTCTTTGGATTTCAAACTTATGAATTATAAACTTTCATCTTTTGATTGTCACCACAGCTTCCTCTTCGCACTCCCACCCCAGTGTCAGATAATATCCAAAAGCACATCATATTTATAATACTTTAAAAAATATTTTAAAAAATGAATGCCTACCACCTCCAGATCACTAGACAAGAGGTCAGGAGACCTTGAAAGGACACCAACTAGCTGTGTCATCTTACGCAAATTAACTTTTTTAGTTGTTGGTTTTTTTGGTTATTGTTTTGTTTTTTTGTTGGTTTGTTTTGTTCTTCATTTCTTCCTCAGTAAACACCACTGAATGTCTGGCAAAGCTCTGCTACCTGGAGATTTACATGCATTCATCAGCTTTGCCTGGTGGAGAGAAAGCCTTTTGCAAAGACTGTTCAGCTAGACTTGATTTTCTTCTTTTCTTTGTATAGAGCTATAAGGAATCAAGACCACTAGCTGGAAACACACACAAAAGGGGTACTGGAAGGAGGTCAGCTCTAGATCTTTCATAGAGACCAAACCCCCAAAAGTCCCAGCCCCATAGTTTATTGAATTCCGGGAACTGCGAAATATCTGTGTATTCTAAGCGGACCCCTCTCCCCACCCGACCATGCCCACAGAATGTCTCACCAGCTGGAGACTGATGGCAGCACTTCCGTTCCGTCCAGTACCTGCAGACAGACTTGAGCATTGGAAGGCTTGAGCTGGTGCTTAAAGTCACCCTGAAAGCAGATGCTTTTGCCTGGTTGCTAGGAAACTGTGACTGGATGAAAATAGTTCTATAAACATCCTCATGTCTCCTCCCATGTACATATGAGGTGTGTGTGTGGGGGGGAGAGTCATATATTTGAGACAGATGCTGACCTTTAGTTCACATATCTTTTCACCTGAGGAGGCATAGGTGTGCCAGCTAAATGATTAAACAGAAAACTGAGATGAGAAGAGGAGGCCACTTCCCCAGGTTTTCTGTTTCTCTCTCCTTCCTTCTTTCCTTTCTTGCTTTCTTCTTTGCTAAAATAGCATTTGGCTCCAGATGGAGGAGTCAGAGAACCAGCAAGGATTGCTGGGAAAAGTCTCTGAAACTTCTGGCTTCTTCATACTTGTACTTGTACCGCAAGCAATTTCTTGGGATGACACTACTCAGTGACTAGGAACACAGAGCAGTGAAAAGCCTAGGAAAGCACCTCTTTGGGCCAAACCAGTTACATAGTTCTGGTCACTTTTTTACAAACTTGATCTCAACCAGGGTCGTCTGGATAGAAGAACTCTTAGTTGAGGGCTTAGTCGCCTTCATTAGACAGACTGAAGACAAGTGTGTAAGGGCAGTTTCTTGAGTAATGAGTGATGTAGAAGGGCCAAGCCCACTGTGGGTGGTGCCACCCCTGGTCAAATGGTCCTGGGTTGCATAAGAAAGCAGGCTGAGGAGGAAGCCTCTGAGCAGAATCCCTTTGTCGTTTCTGCTTCAACTGCTACCTCCAGCCTGCTCTGGCTCCTTTCCTGGCTTCCCAACATAATGGATGCTAATCTTTAACATGTAATAAATCATTTCTTCCCCAGGTCATTGGTCAGTGTTTTATCACTGCGACAGAAAACCAAACTAGGACACATTAGCACCTCTCTCCTGATGAATGGTTCTCCGGCTTACATGCTCTTCTTGTCCTAAACCCTTGCTCCCTTGGGGAAAGCTTGTAGATGATGTCTCTTTGTGCTTATGATAACATCTAATGTCTGACCATGGTCTGGATAGGGCTTCTCTGTGCCACTGGACAGACTCTAAAGTGGAAATGCTGTCCCTGAGCTGGGGACATGTTATCAGCACCCCTTTCTTTGTGTGTATGGTCATGAGAGTGGAACCTAGGGCCTGTGCATTCTAGGTAAGCACTCTCTCTACCCATGAGCATTATAGCCACAGCCTATAAACCCTTAGGTAAATCATCACTTTTCCTCTCTCTTGATTATGTTGGGGAGGAAAAGTATCTTTCCCCATGAATAGCAAGGCTCATGGCTGAAGACTTTCTAATAACAGAGAAACAATAATAATAGAAAGGCATTAATTCAGCTATGTTTTTTTGTGACACGAGACTTCATGATGAAATGAAGACCCAACGAAAGAGGTAACTTTGTGTGTTTTCATGCTGAGTTTTGGAAGAGCAGACAGCCATTGTGAAATGTGATGGGCAGAGAGTCCTTGATCTTGCAGTATTACACTGAGAGACTTAACTAAGCCTGCTTGCTCAAGTGCTTCTCTGCTCCTGTGTCATAGCTCCTTTCCAGAGACAGGACCCCCCTCAGCTGAGAAGTTAGGCTCTGCTTCAAGGGAGAATTGTCTGCTATTGCTTGCTTTGAGGACAAAGTAACAGTGACCTTCCCGCTGCTATTGCATCCCCAAATGCCAATGTGCCAGGGTCTTCATTTCTCTGAAGAGTCCCATGTCACATAAATACATGTACAGTAAATACAGATGGTCGCTTTCTTCTTTACATCTTATCAGAGGGGCCTAGAATTGGCATAGAATAGATAGTCTCTCCTATTACCAGATGGTTGTGTTTTTAGCATTTGGAGTTGGTATGTGTGGTGATGGGTCGGGGTACATGCCCATAGTTTATAGCAAACCATCATATGCTAGCAGGTTAGTTTTTGCATAAAAGGATGCAATTTTATAAACTTCCGTGTGGACAGAAGAGACCAATCATTTTAGATTAACAAGGAGTAATAACCCTGCTCAGCCTAGGATTTAGACATGTCTGGGCACATCAGAGCAGGTCTGGAGGATTAGAGACCGTGGGAGCATCTAGGTTCTATTTGCATGAGTGGTTCTGAACTTTGGCTGAATGTTCCACATGAGGAACTTTTAAAACTCCCAGAACCATTACCTTTGAATCCCTACGGATTCAAGACGAGACCAAGCCATCATAGCCCTTAAGTTCCTTCAAGGGCTCCGGTGTACAAAGAAGGTTGATAGTCACCAAAGCAGGTGGAAGACTGGGGACATCCAGGGTGGTCTGGGTCTCTATACTACTCAGCTGCACTCAACTTTAGCTGGGGAAAGTTCTCTTCATTTCAAAAAAAAAAAAAAATGATGGGAAACAGACTGTCACTGTAACATCTTAGACCTCCTCCCCATGATTATACTAAGTTATTTTTTAATTAAAACATAATTACATCACCTCTCCCCTTTCTATTCTCTCTACACTCCCCTCCTTCACAAATTCCTGGCCTCTTTTTCTTTGTTTTAAACACGCACGCGCGCGCGCGCGCGCGCGCACACACACACACACACATACACACACACACACACACTTTTTAGTGTTACTCATATGTATATGATTTCAGGATTAACACAGTTGGTATTAGATAAGCAGCTAACCAGTTGGAGGGCTTCTCCCTAGGGAAGACTATTTTTCCTGCTCTCAGCATTCCTTAGTTGCTCTTTGCTTAGGGGCAGGGCCCCATGAGCTTTTCCCCCTTCCGCGTTAGCATGTCTGTTGATGGTGAACTGGTTCCAGGCTTGTTTCGCGGCACTCATATTATTTAGGTACCGTGTCGTGGCTGTGTCCACTGAGGCTGGGCACCCTCCAATCAATTCCTCTCTGTATTTTGACCAGTTTTTGATTTCCCGTAATGGTCTCTATCTATTGTGAAGAGGTGGTTTTTATTTGTTTGCTTGTTTGCTTTTGTGCAGGGAGGCAGTGTCTGTGAGAGCTGTACTCACCTGTTGAGTATAAGGATAAGTAGTTAGAATGCAGCTAGGAATTATATGGGTTTAGTAGTGTTGGTAGGTTCCCTTCTAAGGTTCCTGGCCTCGCTAGTCCCGGGGAATTGGCTAGATTTCCAATACCTGGCATGATTTCCCTCCTGTTGAGTGAATCTTGAGTCCAATTAGACAGCTGCTCATTACCAGGCTTGAGTATCATTATTGCATTCTTAGGGAAGTCTTGCCAGCCTGGGCATTGTTGTGGTTCAGAGGGGACACGGCTGGGTGAGATTATTGGTCAACTCCCTCTGTTGGCAGCTTGCGTGGAGCCTTCTGGTGTTGTGAAAGCTGGTCCTCAGGGAGGAGGCTTTCGGGCCAGATCCAGCTGGGATCCTCGGAGTCCTGTGCCTGAAGTACATGGTGTCTCCAGGGACTTACTTTCAATCTCTAGGAGATAACCCTGGTGACAGCAGTCACTTATATTGTTTTGGGAGTCTTTTGACCAACAAATTGAAAGCATGCCTGGGTACTGGGCTTTTTGTTAGACCGCCTACAGTTCTTGGGAGGAGCATTGTCGATTTTAGTGAGATAATTTTATTTAAACTATATATATGTGGACACACACACACACACACAAACTTATGTGTAATTTTAGGTAAATAAAAAAATAATGATTCCTTAAGTCTGCCTTTTCAGATATCCTTAGTGCTATTTTTCCTATTTCCTCCATCTCCATCGACTTCCCCATTCCCCAATTAAACTGACCCATGTCTTTGCTCATTTCCCCCTATATATTAAATTCTTTTTGTTTGCTTGTTTTTGTTTTTTTTGAGACAGGGTTTCCCTGTGTAACCTTGGCTGTCCTGAAACACTTTGTAGACCAGGCTGGCCTCGAACTCACAGCGCTCCTCCAGACTTTGCCTCCCCGAGTGCTGAGATCACAGGCATTATGCCACCACTGCCTGCCTTATACTAAGTTCTTAAAAGTAGGATACTCATTTTATTTTATTTTACCTTAGTTTAGTTTTTTAAGACAGGATTCCTCTGTGTAGCCTTGCAGTCTTGTAGACCAGGCTGGCTTGGAACTCATAGAGATCTACCTGCCTCTGCCTCCCTTAGTGCTGGGATTACAGGGGTATGCCACTAGGCCTAGCTTCTTGCCTTACTTCTTTTCCTATAATTCTCTAAATCACACTCAGCATCTGATCCTTGCCTGTCAAGTGCTCTCCCACTGGGCAACCCTACACCATCTCCACACCATTCTACTGGTTTTGAATCCGTTGTAAGAACGGTGGGTAGAATAGTCCCTGGGCACTTGGCTAGTGATATCTCTAGACTGCAATGAGAATTGCCTTTATCGATTTGATTCATGTTGGGAAGGGGGATGAAAATATGATAACATTCAAAATTGGTTTATAAAAATTATGACATGCACCTTTAATCTCAGAGGCAGTCGTATCTCTAAGTTTGAGGCCAGCCTAGTCTACAGAGTCCAGGACAGCCTGGGCTGCACAGAAAGACATTGTCTAGGGAAACAATATAGAGAGAGATATAGATATATCTTGAAATTAAATAATGCAAGTGTTTAAATCAGTTGAGCAAGGCAGCCCCTCTGTTGAGTCCTACTTCATTTCTTAGCATAACTATGGCTCCTCTGTTAACACCTGCTTGTAGCCCTTAGCATATCGGAAGCCATTTTGCCTCCAAGTATGTCTCTATGGTTTCATTTTTCAAACTTTGTATACTTTGTTACCTTGACACTTAAAGTCCCCCAACTGCAGAACCAATCAAATTAAAGGTCAGTTAGAAACAGTTTGTCTAGACAAAATAATGTAACATTGCTTCCTACACCTGGATACACACCAGGTTCCATTTTTGTTACCTGGTTACTTTGTATGTATATCTATCTATCTATCTATCTATCTATCTATCTATCTATCTATCTATCTATCTATCTATCTATCTATCTATCTATCCCTGCCTTAACTTCATAGTCTGGCTCCAGAGTCCAGATTATAGCCCTGGCCGGTCAGTTCCTGTTTAGTGTTCAGTAAACATCTGTTGAGCTCAGTCTGGTGGTCTGAGTGGTCAGTGTGTGGCTATTCCTGAACCCATAACAGACATGCCTGTAATCCCAGCACTCAGGGAGGCAGAGGCAGGCAGATCACTGTGAGTTTGAGGCTAGCCTGCTCTACAAAGCAAGTCCAGGACAGCCAAGACTACACAGAAATGCCATCTCAGAAAAAAAAAAAGTGTTTAAATCTTAATTTCATATAAATAATCTGTTTACAAAACGATGAAAGGAAGAAACACATGGTCTAGAGTTATTGGCTTGATTGTTTGAATGGTTCAGCTCTGACACAGATAGAAAGAATATCAAGTATGGGGTAAACATAAGTGGGGACAGCGGACCCATGACCCTGTTCCTTTCTCCTCCTCTCCACTTCAAGTTAGAGGTAGCTTGTTAGAAAAACTAGTTATTAAGACAACGATGATAGAAATGTTATATTATAGAAACTATGCTTTAAGACATCACCTACTCAATTTAAGTACAAATACCCTTGCTGATAGAGCAACATAAAAATTAGACTAGTTTCATCATCTGTAATCAAGACTGTAGCTCCTATTTCTCTGTCAGCTGGTCTAGCTGTTGGGGTAATGCAGGCCAGAGAGGAGAACTTGGTTATCAGTTCTGAGTTGGAACCATAGAATCATAGGTTACCAGAATTAGAAGGAATTTGGAGTTATATAATCTTTCCATTGACCCAGAGAGATAAATGAGGTTGCCCAGGCCACAGGCAGGCTGAAGGCCATGCCAAGCCCTCCTCACTGAGGGCTCAATGGGCAGTCTTCACTGACTCTTCAGAAAACTTAGCCTGAGGCAGATGCTTCACATTGTTCTTTCCCTGAGTCTCCTTGTTGAAATAAAATACAGCCAGCTGCGCCAGGTGTTGTAAGATATTTGGTAGCATAATAAACCATTCATTGGTGCCTCAAAAGCAAAGGAATACTTTTTGCCAGTCACATGGAACATTCTATTCTATACTAGTAAATCCTCAGAAAGCGAAATCTACACAATGTAAGCTGTAAGGGTAAATGGATCCCACCAACAGTACGTTAAGGTAAAGAAAATGGTCACTAAAGAATGTACAGGGCTTGTCCTATGCATATAAATCCTAAAAAAAAAAAAATCGGGGGAGGGGAACAAGCCAGGGAAAAGAGAGAACAAAAACCCTGTCTTGAAAAACCAAAAACCAGAAACAAATGAAAACATTCACCAACCTATATATTTATGACCTATTCTTTTGTGTTTATTTATCATATTTTAATACAAAGGTTATTTTTTTTTGAGACCTTTGTATTTGAGCCAGGGTTTCTCTGTGTAGCCTTGGCTGTTGTCGACTCACTTTGTAGACCAGGCTGGCCTAGAACTCCCAGAGATCCGCCTGTCTCAGTGCTGGGATTACAGGCGTGCACCACGGCGCCAGACTTTAACACGGAGTTTTATAAAGGGAGGGAGGCCTGTGTGGTAATCATGAATGGGGAAGTAACCTTTAAAAGCAGTGCTGTTATTATCCCTACTTCTGGAGACCCCATTGCCACATGTAGAAGCATGAAGCCAGCTTCCTAGTGAGCTACTAAACAAGGATAAGATGCCTTGTTTTAAATATTTGTTTGGTGCCATTTTTTGGGGGAAAAATCCTTCCTATAGCTGGTGGAGAGAAAAAAAATTCTCATTGATCTTACTGCCCTGCCTTCCCAATGCTTTGCTTTGTCATGTGTGAACATTGACTCATTAGCAGATTTCATGATGATCTGCAAAGAGGAGGCATATAAGAGGAGAAGGAGAAATGGCGTGAGTAAATACAGGTTAGAATCTCTGCAGAGGATTCTTCTGTGTCAATTCCACCCCGGGAAAAATGCACCCGACTGGTATATTCTTAGTGACAACTGTCTGAAAAAAAAAAGTTAAGCACTTGAGTCAATTCACGCTTTGATTAAGGTCGCTTTCTCCTTTCAAAGCCATTTTTTTTTTTCAAAACACATCACGCTAAATCGTTACACTGTCTCCTTTTCAAAGCTGTGTGTGAACACTGGATAACACACCTCCCTGGTGTAGCTGACTGGCACATTTAGAATGTATCTCCTCCTAGCCCCTCCACGACAGACAGACCTGCGGCACATAGCAATGCTGTATTTCCGCGGTCAGTTGGCTTCTACAGCAGTGCTAGACAGTAGCGTGATATATTTTGGCTAAATATATATCACAACCAACATTTATTGAGCACCGTTAGGGTTACTGCTATTTTAAGTGGCACACGCAAATGAACCACTTCACAGAACAGTCCCTTGAAGCTGGCGTCACTTAGTCCACGCCATCCCTTCAATATCAGCTTTTTTGGCCATCAGAGTAACATTTTCTTTTCCAGGATTCTGTTTCTATCTCTCAACGATTCCAAATTTAGGCAAAGAGAAAGTAGATTTTATTTTTGAGTCCCTCGATCCAAGCATAAGATAACCAGCCTTAGCATGCTGTTCTCAACAAAGGCTTTCAAATGCCCTGAGATTAAATAAGATTGACCTTTGTTCTAATGTTTTTGGTTCATCCAACACTCTGGTAACTTAAAACTTCCTCCTCAAGTATTTATAGTCTGCAAACTAGAAGGTCCTCACATGGCTGCCTAAGGTAAACTCTCCAGATGACTAGGACGTGCTTTTATAGACAATTTCACCCCTCCTTCCTTTTGCCTGTGGTTTAAAATCGCAAACTTAACTACTAGCTGTATATCAGACACTGCAAAAAGAGGGTACACATCCTCCAGCATCAGAAAACTTTAGTGAAATTAGGCAGGAAAAGGGAAAGAACTTACATTTTCTTTCTCATGTTAGCTGGAATACCACTCATCAGGCCCTTGTCTCCTTCCTTCCTGTTCAAGGTCTGGCTCAAGGTCTGGCTACCAGATCAAAGGTTCCAGAACTGCACAAAGGCTGGCTTCATTTTTAATTGTAACCTAGGTGTCCCAGCCATACGAGGCTGGAGCAAAGTTTATACTGATGTTTCAATAATGACAGCAGGCAGAATGGCACACTGTGATGCCTTTGTTTATTTGAGACACTTGTAAGATGACTCCCATCATGACTCTTCTGCTTCTGTGAAAGTTCTTTGGACCTGTGGATTCATTCTAGCACTGAAGGTTCATGGGTATGATCTACAGTATTTATCATTCATGCTGATGTTAGAGCTGTCTTGTTTGTTGCCTATTATCTGAATGTTTTGCATAGAATGTTTTACACATCTGAACATGAAATTTATATTCTTTCAAAAATGTATAGATATAGAGAGCTCTGAGATTAAATGTGTGTGCCAACACCCCCCCCCCCCGCCAGCCCATACCCTTGGAAGAAGACTTCTTGGTTTCACCCACCTCCAGGCTCTGTTCCCCTGCTGATTCTACAAATCCATTGTCAGGAAAATTAATGTTCAAGTGAGATGATGTAGTGTTTGCCTTTCCGTGCGCAACTTATTATCACCCACTATATAGTTATCTGTGTTGTGACAAATGACAGAGTTCCCTTTTCTTTGAAGGCTGAATAAATTACATGTATGTTTATAATAAATTTAATTTATTACCATGAGTGCAGGAAATAGTCAAAGATGAAACTACGTTCTAGTTTTCACTCTGCAAAGGTGGGAGAGACTCCTTTGCAGGCTCCAAGAGAAGTCGTACAAGAATTTGTATCAATGCGTGTGTAACAGCGACGGCAGTAAGGTTGCCAGCCTCTCCAGGTGGCTAGCTCATTGCAATGTGTCCCTTCAGATATGCTGCTTTAATCACTGTGTCAGCTTTGCACCAAGATCATCCGGCATGAGATACTTCAGATAAAATGAGGCTTCTTTAGTTCACAGTTTTGGAGGCTTTAAGTGTAAGACTGGGCAAGGGAGGACCACTGTTTAGCCTTTGGTGTGTGTGAAAGGGAACAGCACAATAAAATGTGCTCTGTGTGTGTGTGTGTGTGTGTGTGTGTGTGTGCTCGCATGTGCTCATGTGTAAGAGCTTATATCTCCAGAGAATCAAAATCAGAGAGAGAGAGAAAGAAACCTTCCTATTTCACTAGGTCCCACCTGTACTCTTTTTCTACTTGTGAATATATATTCTAAATAAAAAGTGTGGTTCTATCATGTGTTCCTTTTTAGCATCAGAGGTAGAACCATTTTCTTCTTTATGCCTAAGCTCCTTCACAGCCAAAGGTATTTGTGGGTACTAACAAGCTTCTTGGTATCAAAGGCTAAATAAACATTTTTTAAAATTCCTCATTTACTGCTTCTTTTGCATGTTAATATACAATTACCCTGCAATTCCTCCCATATTCTTTCCTCTTGAAAACATTATCATCATGAAAGTTCCTATGGGTCAAGCCAGCTGATACGGTTTGCCAGACTAGCAGACAGAGAGATAGAAATGGTTAGAACACGCTCAGGGAGCCTGCATTTCCCTGAAGGCCTGATTAGAAGTGACCATTTCACTCACAGATGCTGACAGATATTTTCTGGCATGGCAGGTACACACCGTGGCAATAGAAACCCTCAGGCTGAGTTCAGAATATTACCTACAACTTCAGACTCTGGAAGAGGCCAAATCATTAGCCCTCAGGATCTGGCCCTTGACGCTGATATGATCTGTCATGTTTTATGGGGGTTACCTTGAAGTCTAGCTTGACCCTGACTGACTCAGCCAGGTCAATCTTGTTTGTAATACTTAATCCTTGGACAGGAAGAAACAAGAGAAAAATCTTTCTCTCTCTCTCTCTCTCTCCCTCTTTCTCTTCTCTCTCTCTCTCTCTCTCTCTCTCTCTCTCTCTCTCTCTCTCTCTCTCTCCCTGTGTGTGTGTGTGTACCCAACTGCATGCAGGAATTGGAGAAAGATTCTTGGGAAAGCAGAGCTCTCCACACACCATAGAAGATCAGTTTGAAGTGTTTATCGAAGTTGATAAAACAGCATTAAATGATAACTTGGGCTCACAGGTCTTTCCACTGCAGCTGACATGGTAACTGATGATTTCTGATATGTCTGTGATTAGTAGCTTTGTAATTAAAGTTTTCCTGTGTGATGAGGCTTTGGATGCCAAAGTGCATTTTTCCTGAGAGATTCTGGGGGAAATGTAGATTCGCTTGTAAACAGGCACAAATCTCCGGCAGCTACAGAATCCAGAACCCCTGACTTAACAAGTGATACCGCTATAAGCAGCAGCACACAAGTTCTGCCAGCCTCCTGACCCCATTAATTGGAGCTCAAAAGAATGCCCCTCACCAAACCCAGCTTAACCACTTAAGACTGGGGGTCCAGGAAGGAAGTTGAAATCAACAGCTTGGAACAGTAGACCTCAGAGGATGTCTTCTAAAACCAAAAAATTGATGAATCCACAGGTCAAATAGGTGAGAGAAATTACCAGTCTGCACTAAAATGTGTGCATTAGAAACAGTAATCAGGCCGCTGTGAGCCATTTGATGTGGGTGCTGGGAGCCAAACTCGGGTCCTCTGAAATAGCAGCATATGCTCCAACTGCTGAGCCATCTCTTCCTGCTGAGGTTTTACATTTTAAAGAAATGTATTTCAAATGAAAAGGATATTGGTCAGAGAATTATGGAATAGTAAGTGAGTTCAGAAGCTGGGTGGTGGCAGCACATGCCTTTAATCCCAGATCTTTGTGGGTTTGAGGCCAGCCTGGTCTACAGAGTTTCCAGGACAGACAGACCAGAGCTACACAGAGAAACCCTGTTTCAAAAACCAAAACCAAACCAAAACAAAACAAAAAAGAAAGAAGAGAAAAGAAAGTAACTACAAAATGTCCAGTACAATATGTCTTATCCACAGGTTTATTTCAGTTACCTTGGTCAATTTCAATCTGAAAATATTAAATGGAAAGTTCCAGAAACGAACAACTTGAAAGGTTTTATAGTTTTCAACTTAAAATTTAAATGACGTTTTTGTAGTGCGCTGTCACAATTTTCCCATTTTATTATTAGTTATTCTTACTATTTTTGTGTCTAATCAATAGACTTAACTTCATTCGTAGACATATTTGCTTAGGAACAGAATAAATTATATAGGCTTACTGCATGGTGCTTTAGACATCTTCAGACTCTCTTGGATGAACCCTCTGTAGTTAATGTGAGGTAGAACCTCTGTAAAAATGTCTGCTAATATTTCATAGCTGCAACAAACTGGTACAGAAAAATCCTTGGGATCTGATTAGGTGTTTTGTTTTGTTTGTTTGTTTGTCAACTTGACGTCAGTTAGAGTTATCTGAAAGAACTTAAAGTTGAGAAACTGCTACCACCAAATTGCTCCATGCACAGGCTAGGCTGCAGTTTCTAGATTTATGATGACGTAAGACGGCCCAGCCCATTGTGGGTGGTGCCATCCCTGGGCCCGTGCTCCTGGGTTCTATGAAAAAACGGGCTGAGCAAGCTGGTAAGCAGCACTCTTCCATGGCCTCTTATGAGCTCCTGGCTACAGGTTCCTGCCCTGTTTGAGTTCCTGTCCTGACTTCCCTCAGGGATGGCTTGTGATATAGGCTGAAACAAACCCATTACTCCCCAAGTTGCTTTTGGTCATGATGCTTTACCCAGCAAAAAAAAAAAAAAAAAACCTAACTAAGACACCTTGTATGAAACATGCTAAAATTCCAAAGATTGAGGTGTTTCTTGGGTCTCGCCGAAGAAGACATCCTTCTCTGGCATTTGGAATTTAGGCTGCAGCCCTCATCTCTGGTAGATTCCTCAGCATGTAGCAAGATTTGAGAAGAGTGACCCTTTAGCCCAGGTAGAAGCAGATGGAGCATTCGGTTTGATGTGCTGAGTCTCTTTCCAAGGACTGCTTGGAGATGCAGTGCCAGGTGAAGGTTCTGCTTGTCTAACTTCTTGATGTGACATGGATCTTATTCTGTCTTTGTTTGTCTGTTTGCTAAGTTATATGTCTCCAACACTACAGCAAGCCCTGATGTGTCTCTTCCAAGATGTGCACAGTTTTGCTCATGGCCTTCTGGCTGTAGAGTTACTGCAAAGCTGGCTCACTATACTGGTGATATGGGGGTAGAATGTCTTCTTCTTTTTATTTACAAACAACAAAGTCTGATTGTTGGGTAGACAATGTGACTGAATATCAGTCTAAAGGTGCGGTGGATCTTAACTCCTTATCCTGTGCTTTGAATTAAGCATTTGTGAGGCAGACTGCACATCCAATGCTTTCCTAGTAACCGTCTGAGGAAACGGATTGCTTTAGACATTTGGTGCTGATGCCACCAGACCCCAAGAACTCATCACAACCATGGGAAAGGTCAAACACTCAGGCACTCATTATACAGATAAAGATAGTGCTTGACACAGCTTTAGGACATTAGACAGTGTGTTCTTAGAAAAAACGAGGCCCAAGTAACTCCAAATAAACCTTGAAAGGCATTCCTGTCACAATAAGCCACAAGAAAATACTGGAACAAACACACTGACTCAAACCCCAGCTGTGCAAATGGAGTCACTGGAGTATTCTGGCCTAGAAGAAGTGTCTTCTAGAAGGTTGTGGGTTCTGAGTGACACTGCTTTTCCAGGAGTGTGTCAGGAGTAAAGGACACACTCATATCTGTTTGTTGGGTGAATTGGGTTCAAAGATATAAGCAAGGGAGAAAAAAAATAGCTCTTCTCCAAAGATGGAAAACCCAAGCTCACAGTTCTGGCTGACATCCAAGCTGTAAGTCGTCATGGAATAGTACAGGGTGTGGCAGCTTTTGCAAAAATAAACAAGTGGCCAACATCCAGGTTTATCTCAAAAAAAAAAATTAAAACTAAGAGCATGATTAGAGCAGGTGGAAACTCACTGAACAATTCCAGCAAAAAACCAGTAACTGCAAATAGAGAGTCTATGAACCTTTAAATAGCTCAGAATACCTTTAAAATGTAAGAATCAAAACACAGAATCAAAGTTAGAATTCCAGAGGGCTGGAGAGCTGGCTCAAAGTTTAAAGGCACTGACTGCTCTTCCAGAGGAGGACGTGGGTTCAAATCCCAGCACCCACATGGCAGCTCACAACTATCTGTAACTCCTACTGTGCTACTTTTTCTGGAGAAATGTGAGCAATAGTTTATTCAGTCTAGATAGGGTACCACGGAGTACAGACCAAAGAAAGGCATCCATCCAAATCCAGCTTGGCCAGCCAACATGAGTTTATTTGGCTTACTTATAGAGGTATGGGGGAGGGGCTACTCACAGGCATATGGATGACCCCAAAAGATATGCAACCCTAAAACGTCTCACTGTAGCATGGATGATGACCTCCCAGAGCCTGCACAGATAGAATTTCTCCATCAGTCAACATTCCACACACTGCCTCTATACTGTAGCATCTTCCACATGTGCAGCTATGGGACAGCGAGGTGGAACATGGGAGGGTGGGGCCTCAGGTAAGGGACTGGTGACCCTCTTCCCACTCCTTCCATGAGGGAATATCAATAGCCCTGCTGTTGTGAAGGGTTCATGCAGCTTATCGTAGATGCTCAGATTTCAAGGGCGGTAACAGTCTTGCCATGGTGGGAGAACATTGCTCCACAACATCTCCCAGGACATTTAGGAAGGGTTTTTTTTTTTTTAAAAAAATATTTATTTATTTACTATGTATACAGTGTTCTGAGTACATGTACACCTGCATGCCAGAAGAGGGCACCTGGATCTCATTATAGATGGTTATGAGCCACCCTATGGTTGTTGGGAAATGAACTTAGGACTTCTGGAAGAGCAGCCAGTCCTCTTAACCTTTGAGCCATCTCTCCAGCTCCATTTAGGAACTTTTCATTGTTAAAAATAGATATAGCAAACCACCCACAGCAAGCATGTAACTTAACAAATTATTACAAGGCACTCTAATCATGACCCCTTTCAGGAGACAGAACGCTGAAGTCTTCCACTGCTGTCCCAATGATACTCATCCCCATTGATTAGCAACTGAGTACAGACGCTATTTACTTTATAATTTAAAATTTAAAAAAATGTAGGTATTTACTTCTCTCCAAAGGATCAGGAAGCCTGTGACCCCCCCCCCCCATTTTCCTCTAGACCACGTCTGTCTTTTTGTGGTGGCATTCAGGTTTTAAGTCTGCTTTCCTGAGTGGTACCACCTCTGTTGCTGCTGCTTTGCTGTTTGAATGGACTGCCAGTATTCTGACGACTGAGGTTGGTATATCCCCAAAGAACCCAACGACCCAAATCAGCAGGAAGTATCTAAAAGAGGTCTACAGCCCCTTTCCCTACTAAATCTACTACCTAAGGTCAGGGCATGGGCATGGGCGTAGAGGCATTTAAGTACCTTAAATAAAGTAGGTGTTTGAAAAAATCTAAACCTACATGTGGCCTAATATAACAAATAGTTTCTTTCTTTATCCAAGTAACTGGTTATGAAAGACGGCAAAATGCTGGCAGGGTATAATTTGGTAAGATCCACAATGGGTACATCTGAGGCAATTTAAGCATCAACATGCATAATAATTGTGGTGTATTACAGCCCACAGAATAAAACAAGAACCTGCGAGTCTATACTGGTGTAAATTAATCAATAAATTAATAGATGAATGGAGGGAAGTGTTCATGACAGTAGGATATAAGCCCATAAAGGCTTCCCAATAACCACTTGGACTGTGTGAACACAAAGTCACTAATAGAGGCTAAAACAATGGATGAAGAACCACAGGCATGCATAGCATCATTCCTTCTTACCCATTTACCACAGGGAAAATGATAACTTAATGGCGGAGAAACAAGGCAGTTACTCCATTACCCAGCTGAGTAATACTAAGTCCACTAGTACCAGAACACAGCAACTTCATTCACACCCTGCCCCGTCACACACCACAGGGATACTATGTTGCTTCTGTCGTTTTGTTTGTTTGTTTGTTTTGGCAAAAGTGCTTCATTTGAATTAGATTGCAAGGAAACATCAGGCAGACCCTAATCAGGGACTCTCTATAAAATAACTAATGTTGTGGCGCAGAAAGTGGTATGCCAAATACAGTGTCTTTGCTGCTGAGGGTTCACAGGACTGAGGTTCACAGAATGAGGTGTCTCTAATCTCATCTTCTCGGTTTTTCCAGGCAGGGTTTCTTCGTGTAGCCCTAACTGTCCTGGAGCTCACTATGTAGACCAGGCTGGACCTGAACTCGCAGAGTTCTACGTGCCTCTACCTCCCGAGTGCTGGGAATAAAGGTGTGCACCACCAACACCCAGCTTTGAAATGTCCTTTTCAACCTGACCTGATCCTCTGAGAAAGAAACACGATAAATCGCCTATAGTCTTCCTCCTCCTCTCATATTTCTTTAATCAGAGAAAACCAAGCTCTTAGGATAAAAGTTTGTGGCCCACCCCACATTACTGTCCTCTACTTAGGTTTTCTAGAGAATCATCCACAAACCATTGTCTTTTGGGTTCTATGAACGTTGTCTGGGCCCAGTGTTTGTTTTTCGAACCCATGGAATTCTCCTAAATCAGCCACTATCCCTGTCACTCCTCCTATGCTGTAAAAAGGGACAACTGAGTTTCTGAATCACATTGGGCTCTGATTTTTCCCATTTACATATTAATACATTTCTATGCTTTTTTTTTTTTTTTTGGTCTCTTTAGTCAATCTTTCTCAGTTTATTTCTGTGACCCTTCATAGACTATAGGAGAAATGTACCTTTGCACACTGGGAATCTGGGAACGTGAATGTTAAATGCTTCTATCCTTGGAATCCAAGGATCTGCAAAGTCCAGAGACCTAAGATGTATATCAAACTATTGTTAGACTATTGGTTGAACATTTTTTTCTTTGTTTTCTATCAATCATGCTGCACCAATAGTCAAGAGAAGTTTCCTATGTAAGGATTACTGTAGCTCTTAATCCCAGTACTTGGGAGGCAAAAGAAGGTAGATCTCCAGGCTTGAGGCCAGCATGGTCTGTACAGTAAGTTTCAGGACAGCCAGAGTTACACAAGAACCCGTCTCAAAAACAAACAAAAAAACAATTTTTTTTTTTTTTTTTAGCATTTTTCAATAAAACATCATTGCTTGGCCATAGAAGCTCCCAATATTTTCTGCTTTCTTTGTACCCCTGAATTACAGCTGTGCAGATCAGCAGCTTGAAAGCTGCATGCCCTCTGGTGTAAAATAAGGGACCATGGATGAGATCGATTATACTAATCAATTAAAGAGTAGAACAATTTTGTCAGTGTTGACACAAGTGCTCCAAGTCTCCCTTGCTGGTTTTTGTTATGTTAGGTTTTGAGCTCATCTCCAGATTCGCAAAAAGAGCAAGAGTCTTCATTTGGGGAAAATCTGTACTACATAAATGTTTCTTAAATGTATTTTATACATTTTACATGTTTAGAATACTGAGAGTTATGATTCCAATGGTTAAGGTTAAAACTTGAATAATTTAGTTTAAAATCACCCTAGGAAAGAGTATCTGTGAAATGTAAGGATTTCAAAGTTTTGAATTCTCCCCTATGCCCCCAAATCCTGCTGCTGTCAACCTTTTTTTTTTTTTTTTTCCTTTTTTTCTGAGGAGTCATTTTTCAGGTCAGTGGTGCTGACCCTCTGGTGGTTACAAAGTCAGCCATTAGCCTGTGGGCACATTAGTCAGCAGCTGCCATCTGCCAGTTGTTTTAGACATTAACTGGTTCTTGGCCAGATCTGGGGCCTAGGCATTGCAGTGGCATTCATTTGAGCAACTCCCAGAATCCTTGAGAGGGGGTGAGAGATCACCCAGTCCAAAGCCATTGCTCTGTTCCACACTGCGCTTTCTTCCTCCCGAACTCTTAAGGCAGAAGCAAACAGAGAGTGGGAAAAGGCCTTGCTGAGTTAGGACTCCGGAAGTCCCGTCCCAAATGGCCACTAACACATTCTGTAGTCCTTTCAATCAAAGCTCCTTCTAGCACCCTCATGTCCTTCCTTGTCACTACATTAGTAGTGGCAATTACCACCCACATGACGCGTCTGTGAAACAACAGGATAGTGGAAACAGGATCTGCCCCACGGTTTTGTTTTCTTTTTTTTTTTTTTAAGGTTTATTTATTTTATTATGTATACAATGTTTTGCCTACATGTACACCTGAACGCCAGAAGAGGGCACCAGATCTCATTGGAGATGGTTGTGAGCCACCATGTGGTTGCTGCGAATTGAACTCAGGACCTCTGGAAGAACCTCTGAGCCATTTCTCCAGCCCCCAGTTTTGTTTTCTTGAAACAGGTTTTCACATAGCACCTAGCCTTGAACTTGTTCTGTAGCAGGTGATGATGCTTCCACCTTGAGCTCCCGAGTGTTGGGATCACAGGCTTGTACCGCTATGTCAGATACCATGCAGTGCTGGGCAGAGGGCTCAGTGCCTATCAGGCAGATACTCTCCCACCTGAATCCCACCCTAGACACCATGCTTCATAAATCAATTACGACCTTTTTATAATAATTATTGCAGTATTACCAGTCAAAAGCCTAGATAGGAGTTAGTAAGCTCAGAAAAGGCAAGGTAAGGACGGACACTTTGATCTTAAACTTTGGGTCTCAAGCCATCTTCTGATCTTCAGCCTTCCAAGTAGATGAGACCATGGGCACACACTGTTACCCAAGATGACACGTATTTTGTGAATGTAAATCTTAAGTCTGAAACTTTTTTTTCCTGGGTCAGGGCTTCTCTGTGTAGATCTGACTGTCCTGGATCTTGCTCACCAGGCTGCTCTACTCTGTGACCACCACTGCTTTGCAAACGACCTGCATTTTAAAAATTCTTCTCTTTTTTTGTTTTTTTTTGGAGACAGGTTTTCTCTGTGTAGCCTTGGCTGTCCTAGAACTCCCTCTGTGGACCAGGCTGGCCTTGAACTCACAGAGATCAGCTTGTCTCTGCCCTTCCAGGTGTTTCTGTTTTTTTGTTTTGTTCTGAGACAGGGTTTCACTGTGTATCCTTGGCTGTTCTGGACTCACTTTGTGGACCAGGCTGGTATCAAACTCAGAGATCCACCTGCCTCTACTTCCCAGAGTGCTGGGGTGACAGGCTTGCGACACCATGCCCAGGTGACTGCCTTCCTCATTCTCTTTCTTTCTCCACCCCTCCCCCTGCTTTTTTTGAGACAGGGTTTCTCTATGTAGTCCTGGCTGTCCTTAAACTCGCTATATAGACCAGGCTGACCTTGACCTCAGATATCCATATTAATTCTAAAACATTTGAGAGCAGATATGATGATCCATGCCTATAATCTCAGCTATTTGGAAGATTGAGGCAGGAGGAAAACAAATTCGAGATCAGCCTCAAGTGCACATTTTAAGTTATATGATCTTTGGTAAAAGTATATAGGAGATGAAAGTATTTATTGCTTTCTCTCCATGTTTTCCCTATAGTTTTAACTAGAAACACTGCATTTTTTTTCCTATTGCCCTAGAGACCTGATTGACTTCTAGAAAAACTGAGTGTACTAGAACCTTCCCACCCTTCAGAAAAGTTCATGTGCTTGTTTATAACTTGTTTTGTCTGGGATGAACTGCCCATGCCAGCTGGGTGGTAGTGGCACAGCCTTTAATGCCAGCACTCAGCATTAGGCAGAGGTAGGTGGATCTCTGAGAGTTCAAGGCCAGCCTGGTCTATGAAGCCAGTTCATCAGGACAGCCAGAGTTATAAAGAGAAGCCCTGTCTCAAAACCAAGAAAGAAAGAAAGAAAGAAAGAAAGAAAGAAAGAAAGAAAGAAAGAAAGAAAGAAGGGAGGGAGGGAGGGAGGGAGGGAGGGAGGGAGGGAGGGAGGGAGGAAGGAAAGAACCCATGCCACATGGGCCTTCTTTACTTTGTGAGGTTTTCCTAGCAAGAGAGCTAGGGTTTAGATTGGGGTTCACCATGAGGGTAGCACTGAGGAACTGGGTGAAATGTATACCTGTGCATCACTACCTGCTTGGATTCTGAAAGGCTTCATGAATAGGCAGCCTGAGCTCAAGCTGGCCAGGAGAGCCACTCTACTCATGGACTTATTTTATTCTACAGTTTTAAAGTCCTTTTGGGGGGGCAGGTGGGGTGGGGGCACGTGCATGTATTAGAGTCAAAGGACAACCTTCATGTGTTTGATCTCTCCTTCCACCAGGTAGGTACAGGAGAACAATCTCGAGTTATCAAGCTCCGTGGCAGGTGCTTTTATTGGCTGAACCAACTCACCAGCCTATATGGGCTTTTGAGGTGAGAGAGTTTAGACACAGGCCTCCTGTACCAAAGGATGTAGAACACCTTCTCTGGGTGTTAAGAAGCTAGAGAGCCTTCTTTGACTCCTCCTTCAACTCCCATTTGCTTATAGAGAAACCTACTCATCAATTTTTTTTGTGTGTGTTTATGTATGTATGTGTGTGTGTGTGTGTGTGCATATGTGTTGTTATAAAGTAAACCCCAAATGTTTGATTTTACCAATGAAGACTCAGGAGCCAGATGCTGGGGTAAAAGCCTGCTAGCTCAGAGGTAGAGAAAGTACCCAACTAACCTTCCTACTCCACTGAAGTCCCAGAAGGAAAAGGCCTTTTCTCCTTCTCCGCAAATGTCTTAAATACGCTCAACTCAATGTTGCTTTTTTTGGGGAGGGGGGTTTCCAAGATAGGGTTTCTTATGTAATAGCCCTGGAACTCCCTTTGTAGATCAGGCTGGCCTCGAACTCGGGGATCCTCCTTCCTCTGCCTCCCAAGTGCTGAAATCAGAGGCATGCGCCACCACTCCTGGATTTGCTCTGCCTCTTGACCCTTGGTTTTATTTATTTTATGTATATCTGCATGCATATCTGCACACCAGAGGCATCAGATCACACTATACATGGTTGTGAGCCACCATGTGGTTGCTGGGAATTGAACTCAAGACCTCTGGAAGAACAGGCAGTGCTCTTAACCACTGAACCTCTCTCCAGCCCTATGGTTGACTGTAATTAGCTCTTGATAGAAAGCTCTTGGGTTAAAAGTGTGTGCTAGGGATGAGCCTTACCATAGCTAAAAACAGGTTTTTCTAGTAACAATCTTGGCATTCATAGCATGATCAAATATCCTGTATCATAGTATGGATGGGGGGACCAGGACAACCTTGGATGACTGTTATTCCTTAGGCACCAACCACCTTTTATTTTAGGAGTATTTGGCGATTGACCTCAGGTATTCTTGCAGTCACTCTGCTAACTGAACTATGTCTCCAGCCTTGCCCATCCCCTCCTGCAGTCTCGGAATTCCATCCTGTTTTCTCCTCCAAGCTGTCTGCCAGTTGTATCTTTAAAGCTTTTCAATTAATGTATTATAGTTGCCTCTGAAGTCGTCTTCCTCCCTTTACGGTGTCAGCTGTCTAACCCTCCATCAGGCACTCTTTATAAGAGCGCTAGTTTTAAGAGTGAAAATACGATCATGTCTTTTCCTTCTTTGGAATCTTCAGTCTCCCTATTAACTTACAGGGCAACCTTCAGTGTCTACAGCATCTGCTGTTAGTCATTGGTCCCTATGTCTGTCCCTCTTTCCTTACACTGTAAATTCCCCTCTGTCTGTAACTTACACACCCCCGCCCACCTATACAGTTAACTTTTTTTTTTTTTTGAGACAGGGTTTTCTCTGTGTATTCCTGGCTGTCTTGGAACTGACTCTGTAGACCAGACTGGCCTCTGCCTCCGAAATGCTAGGATTAAAAGTGTGTGCCACCGTCGCCCTCTACACAGTAGACTTCTTAAGAGAAGTGTTTTCCAATCAAATTCCTATGGCTAGGATACAATCTAGTGTTTGTGACGTGTTGACAGAGACTAGAATCATCTGGAACGTGGCCCCTGGCATACATGTAAGGGATTATCTTGATTTTGTTATATGATATGGGAAGGCCCATCTTAGTTGTGGGTGGCTCCATTTCTTGGGCAGGGGTCTTGGGGGTCAAACAGAGGAAGCATGCCAAGCACCAGCATGCGGTCATGGCTCTCTGCTTGCAGATCAGCTGCTTCAATCATCTGTTCCCTTGACTTCCCTGCCACCATGGGACTGTACCTCAAACTGTGAGGCCAAACTAACCCTTTCTCCTTTAGATTGCTTTTCTCAAGGCATTTTATCACAGTAACAGGAAAAGAAATGAACTACACATAATAAAAACTCATAATAAACACCTCGAAGAAGACTATCATTAGCATTTCATTTTAATTAAAATTAACAGTTTGGAAGGACTGGACTGGAATAGTGTTTAATATCAACTTCTGAAAAATCACATTTATATAAAAGAAATGCAACAGGCTAGCAGAAATCCAAAAAAGGTGCATCTTCCATTATTGCACATGGATGAAATGTGC
The DNA here is from genome assembly GCF_907164565.1 of Psammomys obesus. Lineage (NCBI taxonomy): Eukaryota > Metazoa > Chordata > Mammalia > Rodentia > Muridae > Psammomys > Psammomys obesus. The sequence continues at coordinate 25,761,643 of NW_026593286.1, read as the reverse complement.
TATTTGGGGAAGGATGATACTTAGGCTAAGGGACAGGAGGAAGAGAAATCAGAGAGGATAAACCTCTAGTCTGTATTTTTTTTTTTTTTTAAGATTTCCAATTCTTCAGTGGCCTTAAAATATATTTAGTATTTTGGATACATAGCCTTTATCCCTACCTATGGCTGCCATGCATTTTAAATACACACATTTAATTTGTTCCAGCCCTGTATGAGCGCACTGTGCAGGTCTCCCAACATCTGCAGACAAAAGCCCCCGGTGCTCACACTCACTGACATCAGTGGAAGTTTCTTTTTCGCCCTTATAGGGAGCCGTACTATAGCTATTGCTTAACATTGAAGCACTTCTGATTTTGGTCATTTATATTAGGGCAAGAGAAAAAGTGACAGTTAATGTGAACGGGTACCAATGTAACTCCTAGACCGCTACTACACAATAAAATACGACTAGAAAAAAGCAAAAACAGAAGACTCCCACGCCACAGTCATTAAGGTGGCAATAACTGTATGAAAAAGAAAAGGGTTGTAAACGTATAGAAAAGTTCATCTTTGTCTTCTAAACAAATTACAAAATAATTTTTGCTTTTATCTTTGAGTGTTATTTAAAAAAAAAAAAAGTAAACCTGTGGACCTAGTTACCACAAAGACTTGTCCTTGTCCTAAGCCCAGGTTTGACCTTAAAGTTTGGCCTGAGCTAGTTTGGCCTTCAAGTTTTCTCCAAGTTTGTCCATGAACTCAAATGTATTCAAGTAGTCAGAACGTTGTACACTGGTGGAAGAAAGAAAAAAAAAAAAAAAAAGAAGAAATTTAGTTTTTTTCTGATATGGTAGGAGGTAATTAAAAACAAATTCCAGCAATGCGACTCACACTTACAAATCTGAGGGCAGTGACGGAGGCCCCTGGGACTGACTGGGCTCAGGGTAGCCCGTAGGGGCACTTCGTGTGTATACAGTCACAGAAGGCTGCATAGGTCACACGTGTGGCTCTGAACTACCGGGAGCTTCAGTTCAGGCTAATGCCAATGTGACTGGGACCACCTCACCTCTTAATTTTAATTCTTAAGACAGAACAAAACCCATTCAAGGTATAGCCATATGCTTTCCTACAAACAAACAGCTTTAATGCTCTTATTTTCATCTGTGTCTTAATAAAAACAAAAGGCAATGAACTGGCTGGGAAAAGTTTACTAATAAATGCCTAAAGAGTAGGTTACAAAACCAGTACACTAGAAAGAATGTTTCAAATGTATCTTTGCTGGAGATTTAAGTCAAGAAACATGTAGTGAATGAGTCCACTCCTTTCCCCGGCTATTCCCACTGTAACAGGGTATACTGGTGGGCCTACGGTATTAGTTTATATTTTGGTAAATTTTCCTTTTTAAGAAAATTTGTAATGTTTTTATACATTTTAATTGAAATACAATTATATCACTTTCCTCCTTTCAGCCACTCCCAAGTCCCCTCACCCCAGGTCCTTCCATGTCCCTCTAACTCTCTGATAGTTTCCTTCCCCAATTATTATTGTTGCATATATATATATATGCAGGCACAAATATACAAATACAACCTGACGAGTCCACTTTTGTTGTTTGTGTGTATGTGGTTTCAGGGATGACTTTAGAACCTCAGGATGAGATGTCTGATTGACAGCTGAGCCAGTGAGGACACCGGCTCCCTGGTCCTCAGGAAAATCCTGTAACCACAGGGACACTGGACTACTGGTTGCAGGCACTTCAGGAAGGGACGATGCCATCTGGACTGTTTACATTCATACTTAGGCTGTTTACTCGTTGGGAAGTTAAAGAAAACGAAAGGGTAGAATACCCTAGCTCCAATTTCCCTCCCTTGTCTACTCTCTCCCTAAAGATTTACTTTTATTATTTTTAAGTTATGTGTGTGTCTGTGTCTGTGTGTGTGTGTGTTACACGCACATCAGTGTAGGTGCCTGTGTTGGAACTCCTGGAGCTGCACTATAGGCCGTTGTGAGCCACCCAACCTGGGTGCTGGGAAGCCAACTCTCTGCAAGAGCAGTAGCTACTCTTCAGCACCGAGCTACCACTCCAGCCTGCTCATTTTTTAAAATTAATGAGGACGCTTTCACTTTAACAACCACCCACTAGACCAGATGCCAGCAAACTAGAGGCCAGCCAGCAGACCAAATCTAGTTCGAGCCCAGTTTTGTATACAGGAGTTTGATTGGCATGCCACCACACCATGCACCTCCGTATGACCTATGATCACTTTCTTGCCACAGTGAGTGACAAATGTGAAAGCGAGTGCCTACAGGAAGACTGTAGATCTCACAGAGCTCAGCAGGTTCTCCACCTGCTACCAGACAGTACACAGGCATTTCATACTGACCCCAGAAAAAAATGAACAACTCACATAATTCCAGAGAGGGGTGATTTGACCACAGAGGGCAGGGCATCTCACACTTACTTGGGTAAGCCTTTAATGCAGGCAGCCAAGTCCTTAGTCATAAAGCCAGCCTCAATGGTCTCAACGCAGACATCTTCCAAAGCCTTTGCAAAGAAGCTGAGCTCAGCATTGTCATCAAGCTTTGCTCTGTGGGCTAAGCCTCGGGACCAGGCAAAAATGGAAGCTAAGGAAAGGAGACAAGAAGTTGCTATTTTTATCCCTTCTGTCACGGGGAGTCCAAGCATTTCACTTCTTTCCAGAGATGGGATGTGTTTTTGGTTAGGTGATGGGCATCGTTAGGTGCTATGAATTAGAGATTAGTTTTAGGACAGTTGGAAGTATGTTAGTTAAAGCCTTGTTAGAGACATTTTATTGTTCCAGGGGTAAAGGAAAATGCTTTTGAAAACACTCCTCTCTGTAACGCCTATTCTCCAACAAAATAGAAGATTGGACTTATGTATTTTAAAGGACATTAAAATAGCTCTGAAGAGCTGAACATGGTGACACACACCCATAATCCCAGCACTTGGGAAGCAGAGACAGGAGGATTGCTACAAGTTCAAGGCTAGCCTGTTCTACTTATAAAAGTTCTAGGCTAGCCTGGATACTTAGTGAGACCTTGTCTCACCACCCACCCTCCAAATAAAACAAAGTGAGACAAATTAAAAACAATCCACAACTCCAAATACTAATGAGGCAGCAACCTGGCGATGATGTTGCACAGGAGTCTCTTTAGCAAGGCACAGGTCTCGGTTCCTCAAGGATCGCCTTGAAGAGCTCTCTGGCTGGAAATCAGTGAAGCAGATGCCATCTTACCAATGGGGTTGGTGGATGTCTCCTGCCCTTTCTGGTACATGCGGTAGTGACGTGTGACGGTGCCATGGGCAGCCTCCGCTTCTACCGTCTTACCATCTGGACAAACCAGCACACTTGTCATCATGCCAAGGGAGCCATAACCTGTAAATGGCAGAGCGTGTTGGATAATGAAGCACTTACTTCACTGAGTTGCTGTGGGTCTACGCGACTGTGGATACCTGGTTACGTTCTTATATCCCTTAGAACAGAACTTCCTAACAAGCAACAGTGCTCGCTGTTCTCACGCACAGAATACGTTCCTTTCTCCTGGAGAATGGAAGTGAGTTGTCTATTGCCTTCATGTGCTCACCTTTGCTGAGACGGGAAGAAAAGGCAGATTAAAAGCAAGACGGTTGAATGCAGGAACAGCCTGCTGCTTTCCTGCCACACTAACTCCAAGTCTATATGAGCATAAAAATGTGCTATATAAGCATAAAATTATGCTGCTAAGACGAGGAGACACGTTTCCTATGGGAATCCGCTCCCTGGAAGTCCCTGGATGTTCCCCCTGGCCATCTACGCCAAAAAGATGTACTCTGAAAATCCTGCTTTTTCAGATGAAGGATTGAATGAGCCTTTTGATTTTTCTCTATGATTCCTGGTCCAGCACAACTAACTATTCAAGAAAATATATTTTTGATAGATTACTAAAAGCTTTAGCAAGAATAGAGTAAAAGAAAAATAAGTAATGAATCAGATTTAGTATTAGAAAGCATTACAAGAATAATGAAAAAATAACGGGCTCCTTCTTAGGAAAAAATAGCATGAGAGGTACAGCTGGCTCGAGCTTGCCCCCCTTTAGCGTCTTGTTTCTAGGGAAGATCGTAAATCTTTTACAGACATATGGGAGAATGGTTAACAAAGGTGTATTTAGATTTTAATACAGAGAAAGATTTTGGCAGGCATCTGACTTAGCCCCTGACTTTCCTCTTCGTTGGTTAGCAATAATGAAACTGCAGTTTGAGGTTTCTTTTCCTTTGTCTGCTTTGATCAAAAAGTTCTGCCAAGATTTCTTGTGGTCACTGCTTTATGTTTGACTACATTTTTGAGTTAAAATGTAAACTTTATATTCTTGGTAAAAATCTAAGTGTTCTGGGAAATATGCCAACTTTAAGGTGTTTCCTTATGTAATTACTATAAAATTATTAGCCTGACTTTGGTACAGTTACAGCAGAATCACTCTCTCCAGTGTGGTCTCTGACTGTCATTCGCCTGAAACTGTGCCTTCCTGACATCCAAACCTCTGGGCCGGTCCGTGGCACTTTCCCTTGAACATACCACTCTTTTCTGCAGTTCCCTATTCAGAGAACCTCACTCCAACTTTTAAGTCCATGCAATTGCCTTTTCTTTTCACGCATTCTTTACTTGACTGCAAAGCACCTCCTTCATTCTCTTTATTCTCCCATGACCACCTAATGAAGCTGATGATACAAATTTATAACAATAACAGGTTATTAGCAGGCTACATGTTTTGTTTTGTTTTTTTTTGGTCTGATACCAAGAAGATTCTTTTATTTTACCTTTTGGTCCTATTACATTTTTTGTTTGTTTGTTTGAGGTGTTTGTCTGCCCTCACGCGTGTGCACGCACGCACATGTACACGCAGAGGTCAGAGGACAGCCTCTGAGAGTCACTTCTCTTCTTCCACCATGTGGACCCTGGGACCTGAACTCCAGTCACCAGGCTTGGTAGACGCCTTTGCCTGCAGAGCCATTTTACCAGCCCATATTGTTTAGGTCATCCTTGACTTGAGTGAAATCAGTCTCTCCCTTCCTTATGGTGTTATCTCATGCACCTGGTAAGTGATTACAACAGGGAAACTTCACAATCAAACCTGAAAACCACACAACTTCCCTATTGTCATCTCTCATGGTGAGGATGTAAAAAGAGAACCAAGGCATTCTACCAAGGAGTAAAGAGGGATCCCTAAGCACCAAGGACGAGATCCCCAGAGCTCAGTATCCGGCAACAACGGGTCTAAGGAAGAGGAAATGAGATTCTTCCTCTCACCGCCTAGCACCAATCTAAATCTATTCACATTAATTTAAGAGCAACTCCTTATGCTGAAACTGGCAAACAGAAGTAAAGCATTTAAGAAGAAAGGAGAACTCTGCGTGGAGGCAGTGGCTCTCTCCAGTGCTTGTGTAGCGCCAACGCTTCAGATGCAGTGTTTGGTGAGGAGCTTCATACCTCACGTGGGTCCAACCCGCACTCTCTCCCATTCTGTGGTTTCATGGTGCCTACCCGACCTAGCTCTTGAGACACTGGCTGGTGCCACTGTCAAGCTGAGGATGTAAAGGAAAGGCTTTGAGTACACGGCAGCTACACCTCTCAAGAAGAGGGAGAGCAGCTCTGTTGCCTCGTAATCTGCTTGGCTCGCCGAGGTCCCCCGATTTATAGACTCTAGGCAGTGTTAGCTGGATCTGCTATCAGGGCTTAGCATACTTCAGAAACTGAAATATTCCCTAGATCCTTCCTTTGGTGGTGGAACTTTTGAAAAGGATGATGGGATTTAGCTCACGGTACAACGCTTCCTAGCATGTACCAGGTTTTAGAATGGCTCTGTGCACCTTTCCCAGAACTCTGATGACAAGGATAAGTTCTCCTTATCTACCATTGGTCACCACAAAGGACTGTTCCTTCCCCTGTCCATTTGGCATAAACATTTGAGGTTTTCGAGAGAGGGGGGAGGGGACAGAAATTTGCGTAACCCATTTATCTGATTCTGAAGTTGTCTTCCAAGCCAGCATAGAGATACTCAGCTTTCACAAAGGCAAAAGCAGTACCTCCTGGGGGAAAGTCAACATAGTTGAAGGGAACACAAACATCCATCCGTGGGAGATCCAGGTCACGGAGCTCCCTTGTGCGAACTTGAAACCCAAGAGCAATCTGGTGCAGAAGAATGTCAGGGAATGTCTGTGGATTTATTTGGCCCTAAAACCTGGCACTACCCCCCAGGTTCTTGGAATATCTGTGAACAGCATTTGGCCTTGCTCACTTCCTTTGCTAAAGCTAAAGGCCAAACATTTGTTTTATAGGGCATTAGAATAACCTTCAAGGCTGGCAGGACTTGCTGACAGATGAATGACCTCTTGGATACCTCATCTTTGGTGCTAGATTCACTCACTTTTTCTTGGTTTTGCTCGCAACATTTTTTTTTTTTTTAACTTTTTTGGTTTTTCGAGACAGGGTTTCTCTGTGTAGTCTTGGCTGTCCTGGACTCACTTTGTAGACCAGGCTAGCCTCAAACCCACAGAGATTCGCCTGTCTCCCCCAGTGCTGGGATGACAGGCATGTGTGCCCGGCTCTCTCTACATTCTTGTCAGTTTGAGACAGTGCTTCTCTATGTATTCCTGGCTATGCTTGAACTCATTCACTATGAACACCAATCTGAACCTAGAATTCAAAGGGTACACACCATCTGGCTTCTCTTCACATTCTCATCATGAGATATGAGGATAGGGAAACTGATGGCACTAATATCCACTGGAAGCTTTGAAACTTCAAGTGGGGTAAAAGGCTGAAGCCAGGAATGTCAAATCACTTAGAAACTTCCTGCATGACCGTGAATAAAGCTGCTTTCCCGGGAGGAGCTGGATTCGCTTCCCTAGGTCCTCAGTGTGCCTTGGGCTTCCTAACATCTCATCATCTGGCAATGAAGGACTAAGGAATTCCCTTCTTCCACCACAGAACTTTATGGAATGACCTCACGGCCAGCAGCCATGTGCTTGTCTACAGGGGCCTCTGGCCGCTTACCTTGGGCAACAGAATCTGACTGCACATCGCCATCATAGTTTTTACAGGCCCAGATGAAGCCTCCCTCTGACTTCATAGCCTGGGCCACCATGTCATCAATGAGCCTGTGCTCATACCAGATCTTCTGAGCTTCAAACTGGGGTTTGTATTGCCTAAAACAAACAAACGAGAATAAAACAGAATTAGTTTTATCAGGGAGACCATTAGCAATTCCCCAAAGGGTCAGGAAACATTACCTTTAGTAGATACAGCACAGACTTGGGACTGACAAAAATGTGCTCGGATTCCTATCCAATCACAGTCTGATGCTGAACCCACAAACTGGCCATCTCTAAGAACAACATTCTCTCTTATGAATGAAGGTCTAAGACTTGGGTGAGAAAAACAGATTCTGCCATGTGCGACTTTACTTCCTATCATTTTCAATATAATGATCAGGTTCTGCAAGTCATCTTACCTTAAATATATAACAGTGCCCAGGCTCGGAACAGGTGGGCAGTAGGAAAAGGAATCTCAATGGAAAGGGCTCTCCTCTAATTTCAAAGGCCCTACCTGAACACTTGCCCTGACAGGGAGGATTTATGTCACGTTATGAACTGACAAACAAATGCCTCGTGTGCGGCTGAGATGAAAACTGTTACATACCAAGACGAATGACAGGTTAAAGCAGACCTTTCAATTCTAGCAAAGGTCTTCAGGAAGAAATAAACTGGGCCTCCCTCAGAAACTCACACTTTGGAAACATCAGTTCATTATAACATAAACTGGCTACTTTAGTCAAACATTAAACAACCCTGCCCCTACCAAAAGATAACTGTAGTGATGTCGTTCACTCAGTTTGTCCCAGGGTTACACTCTAGATGCCAGCTTAGTTGGAAACAGAAAAGGAATAAAAGAGCTGTCGTTACTTGTCATAGATCTCCTGAAAGATGTCCTTGAAGCGTCCATCGTACTTCTTCAGAATCGTGTTTTTGGTGCTGAGGTACAAAGGCCAGCCCTTGGACAGAGCCATTTGGAAGGAACTGTGTGCAAAGTCTTCAATTGACTTGTCCTCATTGTACATGCCCATGGAAACACCACCACCTTCTGTGGAGGGGAAACCACCAAGAACAAAGAGGAGAAAGGTGAGGGTGCCGGCACTGGTAGCAAGACTGAGACTATGTACAGTATCTAAAAACCAATTTCTCCGCAGCCCCGACTGGGTCAGGAAAGCGAAATTCCAGAACTTCCAATCTGAACAGGCTTATGGCACAGGCACAGAGGGAAACCATTTGCTCTAGATAAGGACATTCTAATGTATTCTAGAAGGGCAACAGCAGTAAGAAAAAAACGTACGGTCTTTTAAGATTCTGAGGACTGCAGGCACAGGCACCCATCTTTAATCCTAGCACTTGGGAAAAAGAGACAGGCTGATCTCTGTGAGTGTCAACAAGCCTGGTCTACAGAGTGAATTCTAGGCCTGCAAGGGCTACACAGTGAGATCCTGTCTCAAAACCCAAAAGACCTTGAAGATATCGAAACACCAAAATCTACAGCTGGGAACAAGAAATATAATCAAGAATGGGCAAGTAAGTTGGAACTCTTCCAAACACATTCTAACAATTTCCAACATGTACTTTATTTTTTTAAACTGTATGCATATATGTTGTGTGTGTGTGTGTGTGTGTGTGTGTGTGTGTGTGTGTGTGTCTGTGCGCGCGCACGCACGCGTGCTCACCACAGCACTCACATAGACCAGAAGACAGTTTCTGGCATCAGCCTCCATCTTCCGTTGCTGGAGGCTGGACCTCCTTTATTGCTTACTGCTGCAGCCAGGTTAGCGAGTTTGTGAGATTCTCTTGTCTCTGCTTCCCATCTCCCTGGGACTACAGACATTTGCTTCTGTGTCTGGCTTCTTGTGTGGAATCTGAGGATTTCAGCTCATGCTTTACCCAGTGAGCCATCTTCTCCAGTTCCCAACATGCATCTTATACTTAAATATATGTAATCCTCAATCACTGAGAAAGGTTTGCATTTTAACTACTGGGCAAAAATCTTCGAATTTCCTGGGGGATAATTGGTGTAAAGTGTAAATAATTATAGTATGTGTAATCACTGGGGTTTCACAACTCTTATTAACTGAACTCTGTTATTACTGAAAGTCAGAACCTGAGTCCATGCCAAGGCCCTAGGCTAAGTTGGCCGAGAATGTGAAAAACACTAAAACCCGCGGAACTAGATTCTATTAAACCACTAATGCTGAGAGGAGGAAGGAAAACAAAGGCTATGGAGGCCTGGTTTCCTGTTTGGGTAAATTTTGGGGCAGAGTTTTCCCTACTGACCCTTTAAGGTAAATCTGTGTGTGTGTGTGTGTGTGTGTGTGTGTGTGCATGATGTGTGTGTATGTGTGATTGTAAGCACGTGCGCATTCCCGTCTGTGCATACCGCAATGTGTGGGGGTCAGGGCAACCTCAGGCGTTGGTCTGTCTTCCACCTTGTTTAAGGCTGTTTGCGCCAGGGCAGAAAGCCTGTGAACTGCCAGGGAGTCTCTTGTCCCTGTCTCATCTCTTTAGGGCACCGGGACTACAGACCTACACCTGTGCTTAGCTTTTACGTGGGTTCTAGTGATTCAAACTCAGGTCCTAACATTTTTTTGGGTAAGCACTTTACCCAAAAAAACACTTCTATCCCTTAGTGCACCTTTTTTATTCCCTTCCTTTCAGCTCCCAAAAGAGACTTGAAGTGCATAGAAGGCTATCTTTGTCTTGTGATGGGACCTAAGATCCCACATGTTAGGCAAATGTTCCAGCACGGAGCCGCACCTCCAGCACACTAGGCTTTGGGGAGATGGGGAGAGAAGGCAAAAAGGAAATGTTTCACTCTCACAGCAGATTCCCAAAAAGGCAAAACAAAAATTTCAGCAAACGATGAAACCAATTCTAAATAGAAAGCCCAACAGAACAGAGACACAGATATCAGGACAGGAGGTCTGTGTCGTGAACACTTGATTTACACAGTTCACAAGCGACAGATTGCTGACACTCGTCCCTCTAAGATAAATGCATACGTGTCTTTGTCTCTACGTTTTCACCTGAGAAGCCAGGCTCACGGCCTTGTGTCTGTCTGTGCCACGGAAACAGGTGGAACTAGTCACTTTCCTATTTCGGGCTGCGATGTTCCTCAGAAATGTTGCCCATTCAGGTCGCCTTTTAGGTAGCTGCATAACTAGGTTCCCTCCCCCTCTCTCATTCTGTGAGATAAGGTTCCTTTGTGTAGGCCTGGGTCTCCTGGAACTCACTTTTGGAGTTTAAGAGATCCGCCTGCCTCTGCCTCCTGAGTGCTGAGATTATAGGTGTGCACCACCACTCAGCCATAACTAGGTTGTTTAAAAATGATAACAACGATGCTCAAGACATCTGCTAGCATGAAGTGCAGCTGAGAGGAACAGCACATACCTTCAAAGTTATGCACCACATATGTCACCTTTTGACCTCCATCTTTCGGTGTGTAGGTTATCTCTACTTTTCCTGGCCCGGGAACAACAAAATCAGTTGCTCTGTACTGTGAAGAGGGAAACACGCATTAAGAAAAGTACTCCTTCAGAAACTGCAAGGGGAAAAAGAGATTATCGCACCCAACACCAGCAGTGTAACTTGAGGTTCTTTGGTTTTAAGAGAAAGGGCTAGGAGGGGTCCACTACTAGGGAGACCTACTAGTTGATAATAGTGCCTGTTGAAGATCCGTTAATGTATATAGAGTTCTTATGAGCATTAATTCAATGAGTGGAGAATAACAAAGTTCTGCCTTAGCTTTGTCTCTATTGCTGTGTGATACAATACCCCGACTAAAGCAATTTAGGGGAGAAAGTGTTCCTTTCAGCTCAGTTCCAGGTGACACTCCACCTTAGTGGGGAAGTCACAGCTGCAGAAGCCGAGGGAGCTGGCCACATCACAGCCACAGTCAGGAACAAAGAGCCATGAAGGCAGGCCCACTTACACTCAGCTTGCTCTCTCTTTCATTCAGGCCCAGGCTGGGAAGTAGTGCCATCCGTGTTCAGGGAGGACCTTCCCACTTAAACTAACTGGGTTAAAAACATCCCTCACAGACCACAAGCCCACAGGCCAACCTAATCTAGACAATTCCTTCTTGGGACTCCTTTCTCAGGTGATCTTAGACACTGCTGCGTGGGATCTTTTACAGTGATCTGTTTTATCCAGTGGCTTAGAGTCAGGCACCCATGGGTTCCAGTCACACCTGCTGCTTTACAATAATCCTAACTAACCACAGCGGGTGAAAAAGAGCAGTCAGATAACAGAAAAGATTAAACACTTCTGTCATAGAAAGTACTTTGGTAATTGAGGCACTGATGTGCCCTAAAATACTTTGTGCAGATCCATGAATGTTAAACAGTGAGTCAACATGATATTTTTTTAAAAAAAGGATAATCTATTCCTCAAAAGAATGATAGCATAAAAATTAAGCAACAAAAAGGACAAACAAAACAAAAAATACTGAATAGGCAGTATGCCAACTAGGACAGGGTTAATGGTTAGGGAATCTATATTTCGGTCATTTAGAGTCCCTTGCTTAGGGATCTGGGACACATCTGTGAAGGGCTGGCCAGGATGAAGAGATACCGTGAGCCACAGTGTGAAACAAAAGCCACATGTCATGTCAAGGACAAAGCCGGTGACTCTGTCCCAGCAACATAGAGACATCTGCTGTGGCCACGGTTTTCAGGGTTGACTCCATAGAAGCCTCTAGCTGTAAACATTACAAGTTTCTGCCCAAAGTTTGGCTATGAGTCTCAGCATCTGCTTTAATACCCTGCTGTGTAAAAAGTCTTTCAGAGGCTCTCTGTGATAGGCTCCTGTCTTGGTCCTTGTTTTTACTGTCTTCCGTTGTCCATCCCGTTTACCTTTCTGAATGAGGATTGATCATCTTACCTAGGGTCCTCCTTCTTGCTTAGCTTTAGGTGTACAGATTTTAGTATGATTATCTTATATGTCTAATATCTACTTATAAGTGAGTATATACCATGTATGTCTTTCTGCTTCTGGGACACCGCACTCAGGATGATCTTTTCTAGTTCCTACCATTTACCTGCAAATTTCATGATTTCCTTGTTTTTAATTGCTGAGTAGTATTCCACTGTGTAAATGTACCACAATTTCTGTTTCCATTCCTCAGTTGAGGGACATCTGGTTGTTTCCAGATTCTGGCTATTAGGAATAAATCTGCTACGAACATGGTTGAGCAAATGTTCTTGTTGTATATTTGAAAGTATTTTGGATATATGCTTAGGAGTGGTATAGCTGGATCTTGAGGCAGAGTACAGGGAATTTTATGAAAGAAGGGGAGATAGAAAGACCTGGAAGAGACATGAGCTCCACAAGGAGAGCAACAGAACCAAAAAATCTGGGCACAGGGGTCTTTTCTGAGACTGATACTCTAACCAAGGACCATTCATGGAGATAACCTAGACCCCCTGCTACCCACAGAGGTAGCCCGTGGCAGCTCAGTCTCCAAATGGGCTCCTTAGTAATGGAAACAGGAGCTGTCTCTCACATGAACTGATTGGCCTGCTCTTTGATCATCTCTCCCTGAGTGGGGAGCAGCCTTACCAGGCCACAGAGGAAGACAATGCAGCCAATCTGATGAGACCTGATAGACTAGGGTCAGATGGAAGGTGAAGACCTCCCCTATCAGTGGACTGGAGAAGGGGCATGGGAGGAGAAGAGGGAGGGAGGGCAGGATTGGGAGGGGGCAAGGGGGGGCTACAGCTGGGATACAAAGTGAACAAATTGTAATAAATAAAATAACAAGACTGGTTGCAGCCCCTGCGTAACTCTCGCTGTGTCCACCAAGGGATCCATTTTAACATAATGCTTGGTAGTTCTTAACATGGCTGCATATTAGAATCAGCTGGAGTTTTTAAAAACATTGATCTTCACAAAATTCAAATTTCAACTGCTCTAGGATGGCACTCACAATGAAACCATCATCATCACCACCAATAGCAAATCTGATTAAAGGATCCCACTGTGCTGCCAGCAATGAAAACTACTGATCTGAGCCCATGTCTTAGCCAAAACTGCAGTATCGTATAGAATAACTCAACAAAAGGATAAGATATGTTTGGGGGGAAAAATGTGTTAAGATGGGTGTTTATTTGAAAGTTTATCTGTATTTTTATCCTTTCCTAAACATGTAAATATACAGTTTATGCACAATATATGTTGGACCTCTCTTAGGGGCATAAATACCTAAAGAACAAAACATAGAAACTGGAGCTAAACAACCATGAAAAATAAACATGAAAAATCAAATTATGCTCAAATGACTTACTTGGTCCCCATAAGCATGACGACCAATGATGATGGGTTTTACCCAGCCTGTCACCAGCCGGGGGATATTTTTGCAGATAATAGCTTCCCTGAAGACAGTGCCACCCAGAATGTTTCGGATGGTGCCATTTGGTGATTTCCACATTTGTTTCAACTTGAACTCCTCAACCCTCTTCTCATCGGGGGTGATAGTAGCACACTTGACACCAACATTGTATTTCTTTATAGCCTCTGCAGCGTCCTTGGTGACCTGGTCATTGGTGGCATCGCGATTCTCTATGCCTAAGTCATAACTTGGAGAGGGAGAGAGGTCAGCATGGCGGGGCAGACAAACTGACAGACTGCAATGCAGAGCTTCCTGGGCCAAGCAAAGACTCCAAACACATCTAAGCATGTCAAGTTTTAGTGTCACTGCATCCTAAACAAAAGGTTGGTGCCTGCCTACGAAAAGAGAAGTGAGCCAGGCTCGGTGCCATGCACGCCTTCAATCCTGGCACTCAGGGAGGCAGAGGCAGGCAGATCGATGTGAGCTGGATGCAGGTTAGCCTGGTCTACAAAGTGAGTCCAGGACAGCAAAGGCTACACAGTGAAACCCTGTCTCAAAAAAACTAAAGAGAGGTGTGCAGTACACTGGAAGCCTGGGCTCTGCCTTTCTGAAAGGCAGAACACTAAGTCAAAACCAATGCACTCTGCTAAACTGCCTCCTTCCTGCTTTTTACCATTTGAAGGCGGCAACAGCACACAGGCAGCCCTTTGGCCTGGTTTCTCTCCACACAAATTAAAGCCAAGTACAACCTTATTTTCCCATAGTAAGTTTTATACTATATAAATAAAGAGGTGGAGAAGGGATGAAAGGACTGTTTTGTATTTTTGGCACTGAAGTGGTCGGAAGGTTAGCTCTCGATCAGTGCCAAAAGAGCTAAGGAGTCTTTTGTCAAAGCCAGTTAGTCATAAGGTGACCCTTCCCCTACTTCTTGGGTAAGTCTTTGTTCTGGAAACAAGCCTGTAGTTTATTGGATAAGCAATGGGATCCACCAACCAACTGTATTTAGCACCAGCTCCCACAGTGCAGACCATTCACAGAGGAATAAATGCTGCCTGTCCACGGAGCACAGAAAACAACTGTAAAGCTTAAGTATGTAATGGTTTATTGAAAGTAATACAAGCCGGGACACGGTGGCACACGCCGGTAATCCTAGCACTGGGGGAGGCAGAAGCAAGTGGATCTCTGAGTTTGAGGCCAGTCTGGTCTACAAAGTGAGTCCAGGACAGCCAAGGCTACACAAAGAAATCCTGTCTCAAAGAAAAAAAAAATGCTGGGACATGATGGAGCACACAGGCCTTTAATCTTAGGAGGTAGTGACAGGGGGATCTCTTGAGTTTGAGGTCAGCCTGAGCTACAGACCAAGTTCTAGTATAGCCAGGGATACACAGAAAAACCCTGTCTTGAAGAAAAGCCAAAACAAAAACCAAACCAAACCAACCAAACACCCCCCCTCCCTGAAAAAAACCCAAACAAAATCTTTAAGTGATTTATTTTGTTTTCCACGGCCTTGCAGAAAAGTTTCAGCTCTCAAAACCAGCTAAGTAAGCTGCCTTTCTCTTTTCAGTGTTTGTATCTCCCTTTCTCAAGCTATCCCAACTGCTGGTGCAAACACAGAGAGTTACTTTGTGTATTTCCAAACAAATATATTTTCTGCCTTGGCAGTAGATAATTCATATACATGTAACACAGCCATACACTTGTTTCAATATTTCCAGGAGAAAGTAAAGGCCGAGACCTCTGTGTAACCTCTATTTATAAAAATGAAAAACAACAAAACCCTAACTGCCCCACTCTCCTTCCCCACCATAATACCCAGGTGACCATAACAACTGAGGAACTGGTAGGCTAGCGTGGAACTCACAGCGGCCCTTTTGCCTCAACCTTATAAGAGCTGGGATTACTGGCGTGAGCCACAAGGACTCTTCAGCATGCCTGTGCAGGCTGGGGAGACAGTTCAGTCACTAAAGTGCTTGTCTTGCAAGCATGAGGACCTGGGTTCAAGCCCCAGACAAAAAAAGGACATTAACAAGGCAGGCATGATTATGCATCTGTTCTCCCCGAGAAAGGAGGATCCCTGGGACTTGCTGGCTGGCCAGCTCAGTTTACTTGAAGAGATAGCTAAGGCTGTCCCTCTATCCTATATATGCAGCTGTGTCCACACATGCATGTACCCATCCCCCCAACACATACACCCACAGAGAAAGGAAGGACAAGAGTTGGTTTGTCACAACTACTGTAACTCCACTTCAGGCAATCTGTTGCGCTTTCCCTGCCTCTGCAGGCACCGGGTATATACACATGCATACTGCCTGCTTGTCAGACACCTAAACTAAAAATTCTGGAAACAAAACACGTCCCACCCCTCCCATGGGACAGGGGTAGGCTACCTACTGCCATGCAAAGTTCTGAATGAGAAAGTGTCTAAAATGTTTCTTTAACTCACTTGGAATTGCTCTCTCTCTCTCTCTCTCTCTTCTCCCTCCCTCATTTCCTTTTCTCTATGATTAGGGGTCTTATTTTCATTACAATATAGACAGTACCAGCAACTTAGGTTTACACAATCAAAAGGTAGCTACTGAGATAACTTAAAACTAAATAAATAACTTGTACCCAGCTAAGCCACAGGATGGGAACAGAGTGGTTCTGGGACAAGGCAAAGACAGACATCAATCATTTACCTTATATATATTGCTCAACACTATGCCATGCCAGCCTTTGACCACTTCACCCTTTTAAAAGATTGTCTCTATGTAGTTTCATATGTGCAAAAAGGCAAAGAGCAAGCTTATGAAAAACACCAAGGGCAGACAGTCCAGGTTGGTGGCTCATGCCTTTACTATCAGCACTTGGCTTGGCGGCAGAGGCAGGTGGATCCCTGAGTTCAAGGCTAACCTGGTCTACAGAGCTAGTTCCAGGACAGCCAGGGCTACACAGAGAAACCCTGTACCAAAAAAACAAAAACAAACAAACAAACAAATAATAACAACAGCAACAAAAGACAAAGAGGAAAAAAAAAACATCAGGAAAGAAGGAGAGAATAAATAACATACTTCCTAATGTGTCTCTAAACACAGCAGACACAGGGCGAAGGGACACAAAGAACTTAGGGAACCAACTCTGGAAGGTGGGTGTTCAGGTAACCACATGAATAGGACAGAAAATGCAGAATGAAACATAAAGCCCCACCCACTGACTCAGTAGGTGGACAGATGAGCCAGCTGGAAAGGACAAAACTGACTTTTTCTAACAGTATGTTGAAATAGAAGATTCCCTGAGAGCTGGCAAGCAATGCTCTGTAGATAAAAAAGGTTCTTGCTCCTAAGCCTGACAGTCTTTGGAGTCTACATGGTGGAAGAGAGAATCCACCTGCATAAGTTTTCCTGACCTCCACATGCATGCTGTGGAATGTACACATGTGTGTATACTCACACACACACATACATAACACATACACATACATACACACACACACACTTGGGCTAGCTTAGGCAGGAGGACTTCTGTGAGTTCAAGGCCAATCTGGGCTATGTATCAAATCTCTATGTCTCAAAGAAAACAAAAAGAAAAACAAACAAAAGAAAATTTAAGGCTTTAATCACAAAATACAGGTATTTTATATGTAAAAAAAATGTCAGGTAGATTTTGGAATAACTTAATTATGTTTCTGAGTTTGCTAGCTATGTGGAAGATCAATTCATTTACCTATGCAAATCCAGTTCTACATAGGGAAGGATGAGTTTTTCTTTAATCAATTCCCAAATGATTCTCGTCATTTCATCTCCTTGCATCTCCACCACAGAACCGCCATGGATTTTTCTGGACATTTTTACTTCAATAACCCTAAAAAAAAAAAAAAAAAAGGCTCTGTCATATTGTAAAGTAGAAAGGAAGTATCAATGAGTTGGTGACTATTAAAAAAAGAACAGTTTGTAATAACACAGTTATATAAATAGTCACAGTTACATTTACCAGCACAACTGAGAACTTCTCTGTGTAAGACACCATTTTACAGGAGAAGTTTCTGGAAATCAATTAGAAGAAACCAACCAACTAGTCTGGGTGAACCAATACTACCCATCAGATACAAGTTAAAGATTAACTGATGGCAGAGCATACAGCCCATAATTAATTCCATGTCACCAGTACCGTGCTTTAAAGGCAAACAAGAGACAGCAAACTTATCTTGGTCTCAATACCACATTTTCATGGCCACGTTCCTACACAGCATTACACAACAGTTATGACTAGGCTATTTTTCTGCAGTGGCAAATACAGCTAATAAAAGATCACAATGCCTGGAATGTCTGCAATTTTTCTTTTGGTTTGTTATTTCCTTCTTGGTGAATAGGTACTCTGCCATGGCCTTACTATATCTCAGAATGCATCAATGACATATGTCAGATGTCCCTCCATTTGGCTACTGATTTTTAGCACCAGTTAACTGAAGAAGTGAAGCTGTATCGCCGCTGTTATTGCACTTCTTTTGGATTTGGTTTCCATGGGATTTGTGGGATTGAGGTTCCCCTGGATTTCCTGCAACCTTGGGTCTCACATTTTCTGACTCTGCCCAAATCCAATTTTTGAAGGAAAGTGTGATTCAAACCCAAACCCAACAGCTACCAGCTCATTTACATAGTCTGGTGGCAGCTGGAACCCAATCCGACAGGTCTGTGCAATTCCAGAAAACAAACAAAGTAGCTTCTATCTTGAGCCATTTTCCCCCCAGCCAAGTTCAAGTTGCAAAACATGGGGGGAAACACTAAAAAAAAAAAAAAAAAAAAAAACCGTTGCAGTATATGGCTGGAAAATTCCTGCTTCCTCTCTTGCAGTATCTACACTTGCATCCACGCCCAATTAACTGCAGTACGATGTAGACACGTGAAGGAAATCAGGTTGGAGGGCAGAATCGCTAAGTCCCTCCTGGACGGTGAAGGGACTTAGCTATAGCAAGTCCCCCTGATTTTGCTGACTCAAACAACTGTAGTTTCAATTTACCTCCTAAAGCAAAGCAAAACCCGGAATAGAAAGTCTTAACATACAAATACCCCTGCCAGGAGGATTTATTTGGTTTTAATACTAGCCTGACAGCCCAGTTTATCTGGTTTAAAGTACAGCGCTTGGGTGTATCTGGAGGGGCAAAGGGCAGTTCATTTGTACAGAAACCTTCTAAATAAAAGAGTACAAATATCGGTGCGCGTGTACGCTCACTCCCACACGGCGGCGGAGGGTGACTCTGTGAACCAGCAGATATCCCTGTGCGCGTTGTGCAAGGCCTGCAAACTGAAGCCTACTCGGTTCCTCCTTCCATATCCTCACGCCTGCCCGGTCTCTCGGAGGTGCCAAGCCCTTTAATACCAGGTGCACCCAGCTGGCTGCAGAAGTCCTTCTCCAGAACCCAGCAGGAGCAGGGAAAGAAGGTGGAAGGGGGTCTTTTTCCAAATACCCAGGACGCCCTCCAGTGGCTAAGCAAACATTCCAGATTGAAGCCGGAGGCCCGCCTACCTTCACCCCCTCCCTCAAGTACGCTCTCACTAATGCTTCTCCGGCCTCCAGGGCAGGTCCCACCCCCAAACCTTGACGGAGTGCTCAGTACACCCCCAAACTCCCAGTTTCCACCCTCTCTGCAACCAGTTCCCCGCGGTCGCATTGTTTGCTTTCTCTCACACCCAACACTCAAGAGCTAAATTCTCCTCCGCCGGTGCAGACCTGCCACTTGTCACTGTTCGCGATGTCCTCGCCGCCCGAATCTCACCATCCCACCCTCGGGGGGACCCTTCCGGAAGGCAAGCCTCACCCCGCTAACCCCACTTTCCTTCCCTAAACCCACACTCTGCAAGTGTCCCCGGCTGCCCCAGGGCCTTGCCGCTGAGTTTATCTCTGCCCAGCCAAGACCCGTGTTTTCTCCCTTTGCTCTCGCTCCAGCTCTCTTTGGAATTGTCTAACAGCGAGGGGCGGTGGCTGTCGCTCGGAGCCCGAGGGCACCGCAGGGAGAGAGGGAAGGAGCGCCGGCCTGCAGCCCGAGGCGCCTCGACTACTCACCGGCTCACACCCCGACCCGGCCCCGGCTAGCTCAGCATCCACCACAACCTTCGCACCGACGCCCGGAGGCAGGGTCAAGGATTTTTAACTTCCCGGCTTTGTCTCCTCCCAGGCCCCACCCCCTCAGCCCACCTCCTGTAGCCCCGCCCCCCCGGGACACCATTCGCCCCGCGCGGACTCTCTGGGGTGGGCGGGGCGGCGGAGGGAGATCGAGTCCCGGAGGCGGTGTCCGGAGTGTTCCCTGTGGGGGATGGGGCTGCCACGCCGCCGGGATTCCTTGGGAACACCCTGGGGCCGAGAAGCGAGGGTGCCACCTGCCGGCAGGCTACCGGGCGCCCTGAGGGCGGTGTTCTGGGCTCCGTAGCCATCTAGGAATCCCGGCCTGAGCGTCCCGGTTCTCAGTAAATGCACAAGAGAGGACGCGCTCTCTAGACAGGATTTTTAGCAGGGCCCCTTCCTGGTGTTTCCCGTTGCACTTTAGGCTAGGGTGTGCCTTTTGAAGAATGTGTCTTTGGGGGTTTCAAAGGTGTGGAGGGGCCAACTATAGATGCCGCTAAGGATGCAAAGGCTGAACAGGCCACCGCACCGCCTCAATCATTCCCTCCACTACCAAGGATCTGTATACCCAACGGTTACTACTCATAAATAAGCCCCACCCTCCATTCGCCATGGAGGACAATGAAGTTTATTTTCTAGGTTCCGATGAATCTAAGATCTTAGATCCAGGACAGCCAAGGCTACACAAAGAACCCCTGTCTTGAACAAAAACTAAAATAATAATAATAATAATAGTCACAATAATAATAATAATAATAATAATAAATACAGCACTGTATTGTAAGGATATACAGGGCAGATAGCAGGGTGCAGTTTGGACGCTAGAAAGCGCTAGTATTTTTCCCAGGTGGAAAAGAAACAACACCCCAACACCCATGGTGTCTGCTGTTCTGTGTGAGTTTATAACTTCACCTCTAATTTCATACCCTGAATCTCGAGAGATTGTAAATGTGACTTCCTACCGCATTAGGTCATATTGTTTATTACTATCAGTAAGAATTCATATCCATGCTTCTTCTAGAAAGTATTCTAGAATGAATCAAAGACACATAGAATGTAACACAATAACTATTGATTATAGAAGATAGAAAAGGTAAAACGAATGCATAGGATCTCTATACAGAACCAAGGTGGATTTAAACATAAGCATCTTCCATCAAGTTCTAAATATGTACTAGGCGTGGGCTGAACGTCTGTCTCTAAGACACCTCAGTGTCTTAGGAAATATGGCACTTGTGGGTATGTCACCATCTGAAAGCGTGTTTCTGAGGGCTACAGTGCTCGAACTGATATATCACTGAAGAGAATATTTGTAGATGCCTGGCATTGAATTACATCACGATATTACAAAATAAACCAGGTGTGGCCGTGCATATTTGTATTCCTTACACTCAGAGGGCAGAAGCAGGAGAACTGCCACAGGGTCCAGGCTAGCCTTGTCTACGTAATGAGCTCCAGGTCGATCCGGTCCCATTTCAAGATGAAGAATAAACAATACCCTACACACAGATAAATGTGTGGGTAAAACCATTCATATTCTCATACTGAAGCTCTTATACAATCATAATGTGATAAGCTTATTACTTCAGAATGACTAGGAAAAAAATGACAAATCATCATTTTTAAATGATTTGTGTCTAAAATGTGAGTATGGGAAATGTGCTTGCCCCAGCAGGGATGTGAAGGTTCTGGAGATGGAACAGAGGAGAAGGGTCACAGGGCAAGTGCTTTGATCCTACTGAGCCACCCCTCTAGCCTCACAAAACAATACATCACCATTATCGGTAACAATTAGATTTAAAAACCAATGTTTGTCTGAAATGACATGACTGGTGAAAACGTGAACGTGAAGTTCACTGCTCATATTCAGTTAGGTCACTGGACTTCCATTCTCGTGACTTGCTATCATTTTGTTTTCATCTACTCAGTAAAAGAATCTAAGTGTTTGAATAAGGTCTGGTGCCAACCACTGCTGTAACATCAATGAAACCTGGGTCAGAGAATGTCTTTCAGCATCTGTTTGGCTATAAGACACTTATCCAAGATGATGGGAATTTCCATAAGATTCCAAGGCTACTTACTATATTTTCATTTTGATGATCTGAAAAATTAAAGCAAACAAACAAATGGGGGTGGGTGGCAGAAAATAAGAAAGTGGGCTGGCAAGATGGTTCAGTAGGTCAAAGCATTTTTCTCCAAAGCAGATATTTTGACCTCAGTCTCCAGGCCCCACATGGTAGAAGGAGAGAACTGACACTTGAAGTTGCCCTCTGACCTCCACACATGTGCTGTGCCATTTATATGTATATGGGTGCGCACACACATACATACACGCCCAAAATAAGTTCAAATAAATAAAATGAAGGGAAGCAAAAGGACTTGCTCATTACTCATCTGTGAAAGTTATGGGCAAGAGAACAGCCAAAATAACTGCTGTACTTGGGGTCTGGGTGATGGACACCCTTCTACAAGGAAGGGATATGGTCCTGTGTTAGATGAACAAGATATAATGTGAATGCTTGTGGGACAGGACAATGGGGATGTCCTGAGGCAGCTAGCCACAAGCGTCTGGAGCTCAGAAGTGATGACTGGGTGAGCGACACAAACATGGGTTTCTTAAGTGTGTGCTGATAGCGTTGAAGATAGTATATGAGATCACCCAAAGTACAGTCAGAAGAACAGCCTACCAGCAAGAACCCTGAGGCATATTTAAAGGATCAGGTGGAAGATAAGAGCCTCCCATCCCCAAAGAGAATGAAGGACTAGGGTAGGAGGATTGCAGAGTCTGATATGATAAGCCATCAGCCCAGAAAGGTTTCAAAAAAGGAAGAAGTACTACAGAAAGGTTAGAAAAAGACAGCCTGAAAATAAGAGTAGGAAGACCTCATGAATGCACTTTTAGTAGAATAACCCAAAATTGATTCTGTTAGGAGCTGTGCTGCTGGAAATTGAAATGTGAATGAGAGGTGCTGGAAGGGAGACCAGAATGTTGTGAAGATTGTCTCATGTAGTCCAGGCTAGCGTTGGACTTGTTATGTGTTGGAGGATGATTTAGAACTTCTTGCCTTCACATCTTCAATTGTTAGGGTTACAGACATGAACCACTATACCTAGCTAGAAAACATAATTTTGATGATTCCATATTTTAACCATTATTTGGCATACTTGGAGGACATTTGCCTTGAGTAAAGTGAATCTGATTCTAAGTAATTTGTTTTAGTTTTTTTTTTTTTTCTCTTACTGTATCAATAACAATGCAAACCACAGGCACAGGCAAGCAGATCTCTGAGTTCCAGGACAGCCAGGGCTACACAGAGAAACCTTGTCTCAAAAAACCAAAAAACAAAACAAAAAAAGAAACAAACAAAAAAGAAAAAAAGGATGTAAAGCAGTCTTTATCTTGCTGGTTAAAATGCTTTTCTTTTAATCAACTCTTTTTGCTAGGTTAGTGGAATCAGTGGAACTTCAAGTCTTGGATCAAGGAGTATAAACATTTTAAAGGTGCTTGTTAGAGATACTAAATCATTTTGCTGAAATAATATAACCATTTATGCTTTGGCATGTAGTGTAAATGAGTGATAATTTCATTATTTTCTAGCTAGAAGTGAGTCTTACAATTAAAAAGACAGCAAAAATGGAAAAAGAAAAGAAAGAAACAATCTTTATATCATCTACCACAGGAAACCAAAGCTTTTTAGACAATCAAATTGATTATATAAACTGGACAGGTCGTGTTGGAAATAAGTCCAGTAGGCCAGAAAATAAATATGTACCTTCAATATGTTAGGTCAAGAAGGAATGTACCACAAGATCAGCTACTAACAACACAGTTAACTGTGAAAATTGAAAGCTTTTTGTTCTGTGATCAGGCAAAGGTGCTTGATCTTGCCGCTTCTCAACACATTACAACACAGCAATTAGGCAAGACAAAGGCATAGAAGGCATTCAGACTGGAGAGGAAGAAGTTTAGATACCCTTTCTGTAGGTGATACACAATCTTAGATCTGGAAAATCCTAAAGATGTGATCCAAAACCTGTTAGAAGCAGTGAAATTCAGTAACGTTTGTATTCACTAACAATAAACTCCTCAAAAGAGATTAAGAAAACAATCTTACTTGTAATACTACAAAATTAAAAGGCTTAGAAATAAATTTAACTTTACAAAATTGGCAAACCAATGAATGACTGGCCCAACGAGAGACCCACCCCATGGGAGAGAGCCAACTCCTGATACTATTAATGCTACTTCTGCTTTGCTTGCAGACAGGAGCCTGAAGTTGCCACCATCCTACAGCCAGGTAGGATGTCCAGTAGAGGAATGGGGACACCAACCTACCAATAAAACCTTCCATGCAAAATTTGTCCTTCCTACAAGAAGTGTAGGGATAAAGGTGGAACAGAGATTAAGGAAATGGACAACAAATGACTGGCCCAACTTGAAACCAACCCCATGGGAGAGACCCTCCCCCAGATACTATTAATGATACTCTTTTATGCTTGCAGACAGGAGCTTAGCATAACTGTCTTCTGAGAGGCTTCATCCGCCAGCTGATGGAAACAGATGCAGAGACCCACAGTCAAACATTAGACGGGATCTTGTAGAAGAGTGGGAGGAAGGATTGAGGGAGCCGGAGGGGTCAAGGACACCACAAAAAGACCTACAGAGTCAACTAACCTGGGCCCATGGGGGCTCACAGAGACTGAACCACCAACCAGAGAGCTTACATTGGCTGGACCTAGACCTCCTACACACATGCAGCAGATGTGCAGCCTGGTCATCATGTGGGTACCCTAACAGTGGGAGTAGGGCCTGTCTCTGACTCTGTGGCCTAGCTTTGGGCCCCTTCCCCCTACCTGGGCTGCCTTGTCTGGCTTCAGTGGAAGAATGTGTTTAGCCCGGCTGCAAATTCGTATGCCAAAGTAGGTCTTTACCCATGGGGTGGGGGCTTCTCTGAGAAGAGGAGGAGCGGGAAGGGAGGGGAGCAGGCAGGTAGGACTGGGAGGAGTAGAAGGAGAGGGCTGCCAGCAGGCTGTAAAAGTGATTAAATAAATAAATGGAAGGGGAAAAAAGCCAGTTAAGGAAGAATATGCTTAGAATTCCAGTGTTGGGAGGCAGAAACACAGAGATCTTAGAAGCTTGCAGATAAATGGAGATTTTTAAAAGCTTGTTAGCCAGTCTAGCAAGCTTTGCTAGCCTAGCCGACTCAGCAAACCCCGGGTTCAGTGAGAGACCCTGTCACAAAACATACATTTGAAGAATGTTATAGTATTTGTCAACTTGACACAAACCTGGGCACACTTGGGAAGAGGGAGACTGAGTTGAGGAATTGCCCTCACCACTTTAACCTGTGGGCATGTCCGTCTGTGGGGAATTTTCTTGATTGCTGATTGACTTGGGAGCACCCAATCCACTGGGCGTGATACCACAGTCCCCAGGCAGGTGGCCCCGGGGGTTGTATCATAAAGCTAGCTGAGCCAGTCATGAAGAGAGAGTCAGCAAGCAGTGCTGCTCCCTGGCCTCTGCTTCAGTGCCTGCCTGCCTAGGGTTAATGTCTTAGCTTTTCATGATGATGGACTGTTCCCTGGGTTAGGATTGGGCAGCAAAGTTACATGACGGGTTCACAAATCATGCCACACGACTGGTTCCATGTGGGAGGTTTATTAAGGGAAGGGGAAAGCATTCACAGAGACCATCTCTAGGTAGGGAGAGAAAGAGAAAGAGAGAGGGAGAGAGAGAGAAGATGGTGCAAGTTCTCTTATAAGGTGAGCCAGTGCATGGGCAGGTGGGTGGTCCACAGGTGGCCTCACAGATGCCTGATATCCAGTTGTCAGGTCCCTTGGGGCTGGCCTTAGAGATGTCTGCTTACGGATCCCAATATTCCTCCCTTTTTGTTTTATTAAAAAGTGAAGGGGATGATGGTGGGGAGGGCATAGGGGGGACCTTTGCTCTTCAAGCTACTTCCTACTGATTAGGGGTATTGTTATTCTCAGGGTTGTCATTGTCATCTGATTCTGTGGGCAGAGGTTGATAATCCTGTAAGAGTATCTGATTAATGGTTTGGTTAGAGAGTTTTTGAATTTGTTGTTGGAGAAATGTAGAAAAGAAGTTAATAAAGCAGGGTGCAAAAAGCAAAAGCAGAAAGAAAAGCAGAAGAGGTGTGAGGAAGGGCAGAATCCATTTCCATATGGGGCTCTCAAAGCCCAAGAGCTAGAGGCCTCAAGCTGTTCCCTTTGCTTGTATAGATTTGTCCGAAATTGTTGGATTTTGTCCTTTACTATACACGACTGGTTGACATTCCTCCTGGAGGAAGATGCAAAGGCCACCTTCTTTAGCCATGAGGAGATCCAATCCACGTTGGTTTTGAAGTACTACTGATGCCAGAGAGTTGATCTGTCCTTGGAGAGTTAGTATTGTCTGAGCCACTTGCTGAAGGTCCTGGATGAACTGGGAAGAAAGCTGGTAAAGAAAGTTAGTGAGGTGGCTAATCTGCTGTCCTGGTCCCAACAGATGCCGTGATTCCTGCAATAGCCAAGAGGGGCAGGATTTGAATTGCCCTCTTATCCTGCTGGGCAGCTATTGAGTCCATGACTGGGATTGGTAGGGGGTCCTTTTCATTATTCATCCCCAGCTCTGGGAAGAGGAGCACCAGTGTGCAAACTCCCGACCAACCAGCAGGCAGATGATGGTGGGCCTGAGTATCACAAAGAGTCGAGATATTAGCAGTAGGGCATTGGAGTTGAGATGAGGTATCAAGGATTATAGTTTTATTACATTCTAAGGAACTAAGCATTCCTACAGAGTGTGTTGTGGATGCCTTAAAATAGCTTGCCACACCAAAGAGGGTGATATGTAAAAGGTAGGGGGTTGTGGCAGAGTCAGGGCAGTTAGTGAATGGTGAAGTAAGGTTACTTGATGGACTCACTGGAGAAGCTGTCAGTGGTAGTTCTGAGTTAGTCCCAGGGGGGACACATAGCCAGCAAGCTCTAAAACGGCACGGCTGGGTCACATGAAGGAGCTTGTAGGCCAAGGTCAGAGTCTGAAGTAGGAGACCAAATGACAGATTTGCATTATTTAGGAGAGGGAATGTCAGAGAGGCAATGACCTTAGAGGAGTTTTAATTACCTTCTCTACTCCTATCCCCAGGAATTGGTAATATACCAGGTGGGATCCTGTAGCTGAATGACCACAGAGGAATGGTGCCTAGTGACAGAGGGGTTTTGGACATCCCAGACTTGGGAGTCCACTTGAGAGGCTGGTAAAGGAAGCAACGTGTCACAGCTGATAGGTAGGGTAGCTAGGAGAAGAAGGAGAGAGGATGCTGGCAAGCTTGGTGTCAGGCAAATAGGTGGAGTAAAGGAGATAAAGGTTCCCACTTTGGCTAAAAAGTCCCTCCCCAGTAAGAGAACTGGACAGGTTGGCATCACTAAAAATGAATGAGTCAAAGGAACACCCCTGAAAATACAACTGTGTGGTGGAGTCTGGCAAGACTGGAAAGGCTGCCCCCTTACCCTGACAATAGAGGAACTAGAAGGAGAGGTTGGTCCCCAATACTCCATCACTGAATAAGTGGCTCTGGTGTCCACAAGGAAGGAGATGGGCTGCCCTGATACCATGGTAATTATCTATGGCTCCCTGATAGTGGTGGCAGTGGTCAGGTCAAAGAAACCTGGTTACCTTTAGTCATCCATAGCCAGGCCTAGGACATTGGTTGGAGGGTGATCTGGGAGTGATGCCCCCATATCATGGAAGAAACGATGGCAGTCAAAACCCCAATGTTCCTCTTGGTGGCATTTTGGACATGGCTTCGGTGTCTTGCAGGGGTTTAGACAAAACTGGGCCCAGTGACCACTTGACCACTTGAAACAGGGATCCCATGATCCTTGTGGCTTAGGAGGCAAGGGAGCCTGGGTAGTGAGTTTGTATGGAATTGGCCAGCATTTGGTATTTTTGCTTGTGGGCTTTCTCATCTCTCCCATGGTATGTCTTAAAGGCCAGTGCTAACGCTTGTGCCTGTGGAGTTAGAGGCCCTCTCTTCAAGCATTTAAGCTTAGCCCTGATGTTGGGGTAACTCTGGGAGAAAAAAAATAGGTCATCAGGAATTGCCTACCCTCTGTACTTTCAGGGTCTAGATTAGTATGTTGTAAGAGGACGTTTGTAAGGAGCTCTAGGAATTGAGACAGGTTTTCATTCTTGTCCTGAATGACCTCCTGGAGCTTCTCATCAGGAAGCAGGTCATGAACTGATCTCTCGCTAAAATGCCTTCCAGTGTATTATAATCCCATTGTGGATTCTGGTTGGGCACCACCTCAGCCCCAACCAGGTGTGTTGCATTTGTTTAGTGAACCTCATCTGTATGCATTCTAGCTTGTTTCCAAACTCGCCTGCGTTCCTCAGTGTATATCGTATGTATATACATACACACATCATGGAAGGTAAGACTATAAGATTAAGTGAGATATTGAAATTCTTTAATGAAAGTAGAAGGATTAGAGGTATAGGATCCTAGTCTCTTTTCTACCTCCCACAAAGGAAGAATTTAGGCTGGTACATTGAGAAGGAGAAGGAGGAGAAGGAGGAGGAGGAAGAGGAGGGCCTTTGCTACAGAGCGAGAGCGGGGTAGCAGGGGCACTAATAGCTGTTGGTGGAATGAAAGTGGGTGGAAAAGTAGGATGACTAGGACAGTCTGTTTCTTTGGAGGGGGCTGGAGAGGTGGGTGAGGATGCTGGAGAAGCCAAAGAGGAAGAGGAGGAAGCAGAGGAGGAGGAAGCAGAGGGAGAGACGGAGGTTGGGAAGAAGCCGGAGATTGAGAACAGCAAGGCGGAGGTTCATCTGTCGGGTCAAAGATAGAGAACTCTTGAGGTTGAGACTTTATAGCTAGAAGAAATTGGGTAGGAGAACAAGAAGAACAGAGAAAAGGTTTAGAGTGGAGAAGAGAGAAAGCTTGAACATAAGATGTCTCCTTCCATTTACCAGATCACTGACAGAAATTAAAAAGATCCTGTAAAACATTGGGATTTAATGTGCTGTTAACCGGCCAATTTGAACCATAATCTAAGGAATACATAGGCCAAGTTTTATTACAGAGGCGTATGAGCTTAGAGGCCTTTGAGTCAGATTCCATGTGGAGGGTTTCTCCAGAAGACATCCCAGTGGGGATGCTGGAGGAATGGATGAATGGGCAGTTCCCATTGGGAGGGTAAGAGTCAGTGACCTGCCAGAGGTGTCCAAAAGGCAAGGTTTGATTCAGTAGAGTAGTATGACCCTACCTGATCCAACAGCTCATCAGGGTTGACCACAGACGAAGGGCACATAGGAGACATGGTTTACCTAGCATTAGGATTTTTGTAGATAAGCAAGCGGGGGCGGGGTGTGGGTGTGTGTGAACCATGCAAGTAGAAGGGGAAAAAAAAATCTGACCCAAGGGAAAGAGGAAGTCCTAAATGGAGGTCAGCAAAAAGGGTCAACTGCGGACAGTGAAGACCGTGGTTGGGGTTCCTCTGTCTCAAAAGGTACTAGGAAGTTGCCGGATGCTCAACAGTCAATCTTCCCCTACCAAGAGAGGTGTTTATGCTGACCAATGAGGGGAACTCACCAATCCATCCGGTGCTGCATGTAGGAAATAGTGATCTGGTTGCTGGAAAGTGGGTCGTGGGCGGATTTGAAATGAAATAGGTTTCCAGCAGCTCCAGTGGGGTGCTGGCGCCAAAGCAACCACCACACAGCGTGGCTGCTGAAAGCCAATGCACCCATGTTAGGACTGTGCAGGAAAGTTACACAGCAGGTTCACAAATCATGCCACACGACTGGTTCCACATGGGAGGTTTATTAAGGGAAGGGGGAAGGGGTCACAGAGACTGTCTCTGGGTAGGGAGAGGGAGAGAGGCAGAGAGAGGAGGTGGTGTGAGTTCTCTTATAAGGTGATTCAAAGCATGCAGGTGGTTTCAGGTGGTCCATGGGTGGTACGTAGGTCACCTTCAGGATGCATGATATCTGGTTTGTCAGGTTTTTTGGGGCTGGCTGTAGACATGCCTGCTTATGGATCCCAACACCCTGTACAACAAATAAATCCTCTCCAAGTTGCATTTGGTCAGTGTTTTATTTATTAGGTTTTTTTTTCTTTTGAGACAGTACCTTACTGTGTTTGACTTCATTTAGAAGGACATTTTGTGTGTCTGTGTGCACTCATTGGAAGAGGTTATGCTGTAAATATGAATTATGCAAAACAACCAGCAGATCCAATGCAATCTCTTGAAAAATTCTTGCTGGGCAGTGGTGGTGCACAGCTTTAATACTAGCACTCAGGAGGCACAGGCAAAGGCAGGCGAGCTCTGTGAATTTGAGGCCAGCTTGGTCTACAAAGCTAGATCCTGGACAGCCAAGGCTACACAGAGAAATCCTGTCTTGAGAAACCAAAAATCAGCAGGAGAATCCCCAGTTTGAGGCCAACTTTGGCTATACAGACACTGTCTCAGGTTACCCAACTGAGCTGTCTAACGCTTCTCACTTTTAAAAAGGGGAAATCTAAAAACAAAAAAAGAGAGTCCTAAAATTTGTAGAACGACTAAAATTGTAGTCCTAAAAACAAAAGATCCCCAAATAATACAAAGCTATGGTAATCAAAACAGCATGATCATGGCATAAAAACAGACTTATAGACCTATAAAACAAACATATAGATCAATGGAAGAGGACAAAGAGAGCAGAAATAAATCCACTTATGATAAACTTATTATTCAGAAAAACCCTGGGAAAAAATGAATGTTGTTCAATGAATGTTATGGGAAACTGAATACCCATTTGTACAGGAATAAAATTAGACCCCCATCTTACACTGTATTAAAATAAACTCAAAATGAATTAAATATTTAAATCTAATGCCTGAAAATGCAAATTATTAGAAGAAAACACAAGCAAAAACAAAACAAAACAACAACAACAACAAAAACAAACAACCTCATGACGTTGGCCTGGGCAGTGACTTTTATTTTCTGTATAACCCAAAAGCTTAAGAGAGAAAAGCAGAACAGACAAATAGGATTATATCAAAATATAGTGCTTCGGAAAGCTAGAAAAACAACACTGAAGAGACAAACACACTGGTAGAGAATATTTACCAACCAAACATCTGGTAAGGTGCCATTATCCAATGCATATAAGGAACTCAATAGTGCAAAACGATAACTAAGTTATCAACTGAAAAAAGGGTTAGCAAAAGCAAACACCCCAACACACACACACACACACACACACACACACACACACACACGTCACTAGCTCTTAGAAAAATGTAAGTTAAAACCACACAGAGATATCATAGCCTCACATTGGTCTGAATGGCTATTATTATAAACAAGTGTTGACAGAGGAATGGAAGAAAAGGGCACTCATGCATCTTGTTAGTGGGAAAAGATATTGGTGAAGCCATTATGGAAAACAGTATACAAGTTCTTCCAAAAAAAAAAAAATTCCACATGATTCAGAGATCGTACTTTAGTGTATACATAGAAATGAGTGTGTTGAAGAGATCGCTGCATGCAGCCCTGTATTCACTGTGGAATCATACAGGAAGGTCAAGTCGCATAATTAACCCAAGTACACATCGCTGAAGGAATGGGTAAGGAAAAGCGTGGTCTGTCTGCAGAGCACAATACAATTCATCTTCAAAAAGGAAGAAAACGATAGGTTAGAATGACCACCCAGGCCCTGCGTTTGATCCCCAGAACGCACGTGAAAAGCCAGGTGCGGTGGAAATGAAAACAGGTCCCTGGGGCTCTCTAGCCAGCTAGCATAGTCTACCTGGTGAGCTCCAGGCCAATGGGAGGCCGTGTCTCAAAAAACGAGGCCTATGGCGAACCGAGGAACAACATCTGAGGCTGACCTGTGGCCTTCATGAGAACTGGCCCACAGGTGTGCATCCTCCACACGTGACTTTGAACATACAATAAGCACCAAGTAAAAAAAAAAAAAAAAAAAAAAGTAAAGGCCCTTCGTGGCAGCACGGTGTTAATGGAAACAAGCCAGAAAGAGACCCTGCAGTATCTCATGGGTAGATTTTTTTAAAAGGTTAAGCTTGGGGGGGGGGGGAAAAAGAGAGTAGAATGGTGGTTGTTGGGGGGTGGGGAGCAGAGACAAGAGTTAAAAAAAAAATTCCGAACAGAAACTGAATGCTCAGAAAGTGATGGGAGACTGGCAAGCACACCCCGGGGATTTGATACGGGGTTCCCATTGGTCAGATTAGGGGCAATTTCACGAAGCTGAAGAGTGGCAATGCTGAATCAGGACTGCGACTGAAAGGAAAAGTCGACGTTGATTCTGAGCAACATAAAGAGAGGAAAAGGCTATGGATTTTTAGTAAAGCGTGCTCGCAAAGTACAGAACGTGTGAGATGAGTACCATAGGACAGCCCACGCAGCAATAATCAGACGTGCTGGGATGGAAGTTCTGGGAGAGAATAGTCACAGGCATGCACAAATGTCACAGCTTCATCATTAGCAGAGTACCTACCCACAGCATGGATTGCGTGCCCAGGTACTGACTCAGAAAACGTTAGCTGAGCTGAAGAGATGGCTCAATGTTGAGAGCACACCCTGCTTTGGCAGAGGATCTAAATTTTCTCACACCTACATTTGGGGGCTCACTACCTCCCATAACTGCAACTTCAGAGGGAACGGAATCCTCTGGTCTTCCTGGGCACCCACACAGCCCCCTAAATCTTGTAAAAAGGGTTAGTTGAGCTGGGTGCGGTGCCGCGCGCTTTTAGCAGGACAGCTCAGGGGGGTAGAGGCAGGCAGATCGCTGCGAGTTCTAGGCCAGTCTAGTCTACAAAGCGACTCCAGGACAGCCAAAGGGAACAGGCATTTTTTTTTTTTTTTAAACTACACAGGCAGTCTCTTTTATATCTTGCTATCCTCTCGGCTGGGTCTTCTATTGTGTTCTGTTGGACTATTTTATAATTTCTTGTGCATTTATGGGATATCAGCGTCTGTTGGACTAATTTAAGAAAGATTTTTATTTTGTTGTAGTTTTTTTTTTTTTTTTTTTAAAGATGCTTGTGCATGGCTATGGACCGAGGAACAAATTATTAGCAGAGGTTTGGGTGAGGAGACGTTGTAAGCCCCCAGGGATAAGAGTGAGGAAGGCAGGCCCAGACATGCAGGTAGGTGTGTGGTGGACGGAGGTGCTTAGGTTAAGGATTGCACACACGGTGTCCAGGAGCGGACAGCGGCACAGCAGTCATGAAGAGCGAAGAAGGGCAGAGGGCGCTGAGGACAAGATGCACGGGTCAGTTAAGGAGGCTGGCCAGGAGTGGCAGCGTCCCCTAGCCTCAGGTGCGTTGAAAAAGACCAAAGCTGGGTGGGAAACGCCGACATTCTCGAGGAAAAGCATCCACAGAATTGCCATAAGATCCCTTCCAGTGCTTCCCGGCGAAGCCCCACGTTTCCAGCGAGCGGGTTTCGGCGTGTTTTCTACTCTCAATTGCACAGCCCCCTGAGCAGGGCAGAAACAACGCGTCACGTTAACACCGCGCTGAGCAGGTCAGGGCTTGGTGCGTTTTATCTGCAACACAAACACCGCCACGCGGTTGGTTTTAGCGGGGTCCTGAGAATACCCTGAGAGCTGTCCGCTTTGTCCGCTCCGGGTCACACAGGTGGACGCCGGTACGAGAGAGCTCGGAAAACAGTCCCACATTTTGAGCGCTCACAGCGTTGGACACGTGCGGTAACCGCAGTCCGGCTGGCTGGCGTCCGGCTGCACAGCGCGCCACCCTGTGACCCGCACGCGTGACACTCACGCGCGCCATCGTGCCGCCTCCCCCATCCCTCGGGAAGGCCGAGGCAGCCTTCAGTCCGAGGAGCGCAGGACGGACGATACTCTCTGGGTTGGATTCTCTCTGCCTGAACATCTGATCGGAAGGTCGGGAGGGCGGGGAGCAGTGGGCGGGGCCGGCCCTCGGGACCTGTTGCTGATTGGTTGAGAGGGGACCGGGCGGAGCCTTGAGGTGGTGGGCGGAAGCGAGAAGCCGCAGCTACCGCGTAAGCCTGTGGGCTGCTCGGCGCAACCGCGGGTCGCCTGAGCGAGCCGGCGCTGCGTTTGGCGTCGGCTTCCGGGCCGAGCCGGGTGAAGAGGAGGTCGGGGTGGCGGGAGGCGAAGGTAACGGAGGTCGGCGTGGCGTGGGCCGGCGGGGCGCACGGCGGGAGGGGAGCACGGCGGGAGGGAGGGCGGGCGAGGGCCTGAGCGCTCTGCGGCCGACGCTCTGCCGGAGAGCGGGGAGGCGGGACGGGAGCCGGCGGCCGACCTCCTTCCTCGTCAGGCTGGAGGTTCGCGTGCCCCCCTGTTTTCTTAGTGCCCGAACTGTTGCGGAGGTGGACCTGGTCATCTCTTCCCCTCCGCGGGTGAGCCCGGGCTCGGAGGTGCAGACCCAGGCTGGGGGAGAAAGTTCCCACCCGCAAGAACCCGCTCCGAGCTCGCGTGTGTCCATCAGCCGTTTGCGGCTTTTCACTTCAGCTTAGTCTTTTTTTTTTTTTTTTTACTTGATTTCCGACCGAGACGTTTCCCCCCCGCACCCAGGAAGTTCCCAAGAAAGAATAAAAATGAAACTTGACGGATTCATTTAGGAATTTAGGGTCTTCTGCTCCATTTAGGCTCTTAAGGCATTCAGGGCACGTGCAAATCCTGAAGGAAGCAGGTTGTTGGCTGTGTATTTTGTGTGTGTGATGTGTTAAACGATCAAGGGTTGATTCATTCGGCGCGTCTGGTGTTGACACTAGAGCTCGGCGCCCAGCAGATCTTACCGTCTCCCTTCCCATTTATTTGAATCTCTTCCTGCCTCTCCAGGACTCCCGTTCTGTCCCTTCCTCCTTTCCTCAGAGAGGGGGGTGGGAGGGAGCGGAGAGGTTGTCTCAGTTTCTTTCTCTTAGGTCCAGGCTTGTGACAAAGGTTAACTTTTTCTGAGAAGGCAAGACTAATTGCCTGAGCCGCCCCCCAACCCTTTCTGGAAAAGTTGCAGGGATCACACAGTGGTTTTCGTTTACTGTATCTGTTGTGCACGGGTTAAAACAAAACAAAAAAACCCCAACCCATTCTTGAAACTAACGTTACTTTTATTCAGCTGTCCTTCATTAATAGATAAAAGTTTGAAAGTTGTATTTAAGAAAAAAAAAAAAAAGAAACCGACCCTAGGAAATGACTAGACTGACATTTGGGATTTTCACCCAAAATATTCATTTGAACTGATAAATCAAGTCATTTTCTACATTTTAGTATCAGATTTATTTTCTGATTTGCTTTACCAAGCTACTTATTGCAAGTCTCCATATATTGTGCTAGCTTTTTGGGATAAAAAGATACAGTTGGTGACACTGTAGAAGTTGTTGGGTAAGTAGGTTAATATTTCTAATTATGTATGTAGAAGAGCCAGCAATTATGCTGCTAAGAATCGGTTGTAATTATTTTGGATGCTGGTGTCATTATTAATTCTATATGGTTTTATTTGTGTTTTGGAGACTGCATTTACTGTGTGTTTTCATGGTAATTTTTAAACTTCCTATGTCCGAAGCTTAATGAAAGTTCTGGTTATAGAAGATCTTTAGAAGTGATCCCTAAAGATCTTTAGAAAACTCCCTAGGTGGATTGGTTGCTGGGCTTTTGTTGATACTTTTGTGGAAGTAGAATAGGTTTTGTTTATTGCCCTTACATCTTTGTTTTCTCTGGTGGTCTTTAAGACCAAACCAAACCAAACCAAACCATGAGTTTTTACTTGATCAGTCACCATCTTAAGCTTTTATGCTGGAGCATCAATGATCATGATAGTTGTATGTCAACTTGACACAAGCTAGAGTCTTCAGAGAGGAGGGAGCCTCAGTTGAGAAAATGCCTTCATAATATGGGCTGTAAACAAGCTTGTAGGAAAGTTTTTTTAAATTAGTGACTGATGGAGGAGGGCCCAGCCCATTGTTGGTGGTACCATCCCTGGGCTGGTGATCCTGGGTTCAAGAAGAAGTCCAAGCAAGCCATGATGAGCAGGCCAGTAAGCAGCACTGTTCCATGGCCTCTGCCTCAGCTCCTGCCTCCAGGTTCCTTCCTTGCTTTAGTTCCTATTCTGACCACCTTTGATGATAACCAATGATTTGGAAGTATAAACCAAAAAACCCCTTTCTTTCCAAAGTTACTTTGACCATGATGTTTCCTCACAGCAGTAGTAACCCTAAGAGTAACCTTCATGTGATGCCAGAGGTCCTCCTTCCCTGTCTTTCTTCTTTCCCTTCCTCTTTTCCCCTATTCCATTGCTTTTCTCTTCTCCTTTTTTCCAATATGCACCCGTTGCCAAAATTCCATCCATGCCAGTAGTTTCATTTCTGCTTTAATTTACTAACCAGTGACATTACTAATCTGGGAAAATCTCAAGCATTAAGATAATACAGTTGACTAGAATTGGAAGTCTGTGAAGAGCTATAATTTTTTTTTTTTTTTTGAGAGAGAAGACTGTCAGAATTTTGTGGTAGACTTAAGAGTATAGTTACAAAGTCTACTATTGTCACTGACCCACCCAAAGACAATTGCTTTAGGTTCAGTGACCTCAGTTGCCTAACTGCCAAACATAGTAATAAGGTTTGCTTATGTGACTTCAGGAGTGTTGTGAAAGCAAATTGAACTGATAGGTGTGATTTTTAAGGAAAAAAAAAAAAAACAAAAAAAACCAAAAACCTTTCATAGAAGATTGCCTCTCTTTTTAATAAAAAGTATAGATAGATTACAAACTGTAGCATCCTAATGAGTAACTCAGCAGAGGTACTTCTTTTTAAACTTTCAGTCTAAGAGGGAAAGAGCTTTTATTTGGTGACTAGACTTACTGCTTTGACCAGTTACGCTTTCTTGGTTACTTATAAACAAAAATACCTTTTAAGAAGGTCATTATCTTAATATCCTATGAGGTTAGGCTATTTTACTTACATATCTTTTCTTGAGATATGTAAGTAAAATAAAGCTGAGTAGTTTATGTTATGTACAGTCAGTTTCCTCTGTAACTTTAAAAAGCTATTAAATATTTTTCTTTTTGGAAAAACTTTGGCTACATATATATAAAGGGAAAATTTTTGTCTGCTCTAATTTATGCCTTACTTGAAAATTTTTAATTAACTTTAATTGTAAAGATGATAAGAACAGTAATATTTAAAATTAGTGTCAGCATGGTGGCATATGCCTTTAAT
This sequence comes from Psammomys obesus, assembly GCF_907164565.1. Taxonomy (NCBI): domain Eukaryota; kingdom Metazoa; phylum Chordata; class Mammalia; order Rodentia; family Muridae; genus Psammomys; species Psammomys obesus. Next base: position 25,724,940 of record NW_026593286.1, on the reverse strand, counting down.
TCCAGCATTTGGGAGGCAGAGGCAGGCAAATCTTTGTGAGTTTGAGGCCAGCCTGGTTTACAGGACAGCCAGGGCTCTCTTACACAGAGAAACCCTGTTTTGAACCCTCCCTCCCCGCAAAAAAAAAAATTAAAATTAGCCCAGCCATGTAACCATGGTTTTAAGTATTGAGGCTCTTTTCATCTAGACAGCAGTGTTTTTTTTTTTTTTTTTTTTTTTTTTAAGCCTGAATTAGATTATTTGAAAATAGGTTTCCTTACTCTCTGGTGTTTATTGATAAGAAATGTCACACAGTGGGGCTGTCAGGATATATCTGTTTTTCAGGTGGTTTCTAAAGACCCGCTTTGATTTGTACTCCTTTTCTTTCCAGACTCATGAAATGGCCACAGATGATAAGAGTTCCCCGACACTGGACTCTGCTAATGATTTGCCTCGCTCTCCCACCAGTCCTTCTCATCTCACTCACTTTAAACCGCTGACTCCTGACCAGGATGAACCTGCCTTCAAGTCAGCATATAGTTCTTTTGTAAATCTTTTTCGTTTTAACAAAGGTAAGATTTATTTCTAAAACTCAGGAAGTGCAGTTTTGATTCTCTGCATTCGCTCCTGTGCTGTCATGCTGCGTGGTTGTAAAGAAGTGAAATATTAACAAGGAGGCAGCCTTAACCTCAGGCCCTAAGTCTTTCTGTCTAAGGAGGAAACGGTAGCATTCACTGTAATCTGATTAAGTATTTGTGTGAACTAAATGTAAAGTGGTTAAGGGGTCCTTTTTAAAGAGAAACATTTTATTTCCACACATTTTCTATTAATGTGCTTCAACTTGATCAAGCTTACAAAATAAAACTTATTTTGAGGGAGGTTTTAGAACAAAATTAATTAAAGCAATAAAATTAAACAAAGCAGTACATGGTTTATATATTTAAAAACTTAGAAGGTTTCAGCAGGCATGTTGAAATTTATACTCATTGGATTGAGTTGTAAATAGTATCAAATGAATGAACGGATAATTTAAAAATAAGTCCTTGAATACTTTGTTATTTGTTTTTTTAACCAGAATTTTAAAAAGGTCGTATCTTGTTCTTAATTTGCCTTTTTGTTTGTTTGTTTGTTTTTTAGACAAGAGTCTATTCATTTTTTTAGCCTAGGCTAACCTGAAAACACTGTTGTAGCCTTGGACATGAGACCATCTTCCTGGATTAGTCTCCTGAGAGCTAGGATTATAGACATGATTATATGCCTGATTCATTTGTCTTTATTGTTTGAAGTGTATTAGAAGATATTTCCTGGTTTTAGGACTTTGATGGGATTCGATAGTTTCACTCAGTAGAATTTTTCTTTTTTCTATTTCTTTTTCTTTTCTTTTTTTTTTTTTTTTGAGATAGGTTCTTACTTTATAGCTCTGGAACTTTCATATAAACTTGCTGTGTGAACTGGCCTCAAACTCACAGAAGTGTGCTTGCCTCTCCCTTTTTAGTGCTGGGATTAAAGGTGTGCCACCATACCTGGCCTTAAGTAGAAAATTTTAATAGTACTAGCTGAATTTTATTAACAGTTTTGTTATCCAAGATAGCATTTTAAATTTAGTTGTCATAGGCAATAAATAGTCGTTATTTATTTAGGAAGGTTTAATAAGCACCTGCTATGCTGGGTACTGTTGGGGTAACACAAAGAGATCTCTCCCATAAACTGATTAAGAAGGTCAAGATTTTGTGTGAGGTTGGCATTGTGTTTCCTTTGATGTGTTCACAAAGTTTCCAAATGTATACTGTTGGAAGGAAATTTTATTCTGGATTTTAACTTTTTCTTTAAAATATTTAAAAATTTAAAAAAGATTTATTTTTATACTTAGCTATGTGTATGTACGTGTTTTATGTGTGAGTGCCTGAGGAGGTGAGAAGATGGTTAGAGTTACAGGTGGCTATGAGCTGCCTGACATGGATGTTGGGAACTGAACTAGGATACTTTGCAAGAGCAGTGTGCACTCAGCTATGAATATGATACATCAACATCATGTCTGAAGCATTTTGTCTGTCGCCTTCTTTTGAAATGCTGAGCCTTAGATTTTCAAGTAATACCAAGTTTCCTTTGACACAGAGAGAGGAGAAGGGGCCCAAGGAGAGCACCAGTCTCCAAGTGCAAGTTGGTCCAGCCCTCAGATCTCGTCAAGGACACAGTCTGTGAGGTCACCCCTACCTTATAAAAAGCAGCTTAATGAGGAGCTTCAGCGGCGCTCTTCAGTGTTAGGTAAAACAGCTCTCCTATTCCTCTTTGTGTGTGAATTTTCATCACTGTGTGTTCTAGGTTATATATTGACTTAGTGTTTCTGTTACTTGGACAGTCAAGTATTCTTTAGAATAAATAAAACTTACTTAGGTGATAAAAGAATTTTTCAACACCTGAAACATTCTTCATCGTGTCATTAAACTTTGATTATACAAACACTGATGTCTTGACAGAATTTTGATTAATTACTTGTTTGGATTTCAGCAGAGAACACTTTGCCACATCCTCAGGAGAGTACAGGTTAGTTCCAACTTTACAGGTGGACTTTGCACCTATTCTTGGGAGGCTAATGAAGGGCGATGTGCATGCATGCCACTCGCTGCAGAACACTGTCAAACTCTATGGATGGGCTGCTGATTGCGCTTGGCCTCTGTCTTTGTTGGGCTACAAACTGTCAGTGTGGCTGGATACACTGCTCCTCTTGCCTGCTTGTTTTCCATCATGTTCCACTACATAGTCACCGCGTTCATTTTCATGCTTTTCTGATGGATGTGGCCTGGGAATCAGTGTCTCAGTTGAGGGGCTAGTGGTGGTTTATGTTTTATTTCTATTAGACTGTCAAACTCATTGAAGTGGTTTGCCTAACTCCAGGTGATAGAAAGGACAGTGGCAATGATTCCATAGAGAAGAAGTTGCAGCAGTGGGAATCAAGTGTCCCTGAATTCCATGTCTGTCCTATCTAGCCCCTCACTTCCATGAGATGCTTGAGTGGACAATAGTTGTATAATGGTAGTTGGAAGAAGGCTATTTTATTGCTTGTTGAGACTTTTGTTACTGAAAGAAGGAGGAAGAAGTAGGTAGAAGAGGCTTTTTTTGCTGAAGGACTAGAAGAGCTGGCTGTGTCACCCCACACCTTAGCCACCTTAGCAGCCAGCTCAGCCCAGGTCAGATCATTTTGAAAGGAAGAGTTGGGAAGCAGAAGATTTTCATTTGATACCAGATTATCCAAGCTTAACCTTAACTTTATTAAACTTTTCTTAGTTCTTAAACTTGACCCATGGCTTAGGAGGATGATGCTGGAGGATTGGAAGTTCAAAGCCAGCCAGGAAACATTATCAGGTTCCAGGCTAGGTTAGGCTACACAGTGATACCCTATCTTGCACCTATGGAGGCAGAGGAAGGAAGATCTCTGTGAGTTTGAGGCCAGCCTGATCTATAAAGTGAGTCCAGGACAGTCAAGGCTACACAGAGAAACACGGTTGTAAAAAAAAAAAAAAAAAATCATTCACATCACAGCCCCAAAACCTGTCCCTCGGCAACACTGTGCTATATTTGAGGGTGCTCTTCTGACAAAATCCTGTGCTGAATTCATATAGTATTGCCTGAAAGCTTTCATTTATTTTCTTTTCCTTGTTAAACTCAGCACTTAGCTTTTCACATAATGCCAAGCTATCCTTTGCTACAGAGGGAGGAAGAATGGGCCAAAGAGCAGTCTGCATTTCTTTACTTGTAAAATTGAGGACTTGGACTAAATTCTAGTCTGGTAGGGGTTGCAGAGTTGTAGCTTGCCAAAATTTGCTTTTTGTTGCTATGATAAATTTGAACTACTTATCCATAGGCAGAGCTTGGATTTTCTCCTTCACTGTGGTTCCTGCATTCCTTCCTGTCTATCAGTTGTGCTTGGAGGATTTTACCTTGGAGACCTTTGAACCTCAGAAGCTTGGGATTGCTTATTCAGATACATTTTCCCTCACTAAGCATCTGCAATTCCACAGTTTGGTGGTTCTCCTATCTTAGGGAAGTTACTTGATTTTCTGCATCTATTTTGCAGAAATGATAGTTGATGTTATGTGTAGAAGGGCAGCTATCTCTTTCTTTCACTGAGGTCAGGCAGGGTCTCACTGTTCACACTTTTCCTGTGGAGGAGGATATTGATATCCTTCTCTTCCAGGTGGCTAAATGCTGTGCCAGGGAGCACTGCCATTATGATTCTTACAGTTTTGTGTCTTTTAGGATTTATAATCATGGAGTCTATATTTTAATATTGTGAGACTCAAGAAAAAATTAATTGTTGTAATACATGTTAGTAAGAGCATATCTGAGATATTTGCTGCAGTTAAGATAGGTGCAGTTTAGATGAGGTGTTATTTTAGTGATTAAACTGCCTTATGAAATTTTGATGCATTTGGATTTATACATTGCTCATTCTTTGCAATTCCTGTTTTCTCCCCGCCTAACCAAACCAAAAAACCTACGAGAAAACTGGCAAATAGTGAGATAGAGTTGGTAATATTTTTCATTTTATAGTAATTTTGGTTTTCTATAAGACATATCTTCTAGATCCCCAAGTAGATGACTAAAGCCATAGGCAGTTTCAAAGTCATAATATACAGTGCTTTTTTACTGTGCATTGAAACTTACGATAAAGTTTAATTTATAAATTATACCAAGGGATTAATAACAGTAATGCTAAACTAGCACAGTTGCAACAGTATACAAAAGTCATGTGAATGTGATCTGTTAATATGTGAATGTTAATATTTCAGACTATGTTACTGAGGATAACTGAAACCATGGAATGTAAAAATGAGAGATAGGGAGGAATTATGGATTCTACAGGTTGTTAGGTTACTGTGTTAAACTAATAAGGAGAGGTTTTTTTTTTTTTTTTTTTTGTCAAGCCACCTTCATTTTCCCCTGAGATTTTGAAACTTCTGTAGCCAGGAATAAATAGAAACTTCACTTGTGATTTTGGTCCAAAATAAGAAAATGATAGGTCTGGAGAGATGGCTCAGATGTTAAGAGCACTGGCTGCTCTTCCAGAGGTCCTGAGTTCAGTTCCCAGTACCGACACAGTGACTGACAACCATCTATAATAAGATCTGGTGCTTTCCTCTGGCCTACAGGTGTATATGAGGCAGAACATTGTATACATAATTAATAAATCTTTTTTTAAAAAAGGAAAGACTAAGTGAAAACCATGGTAGTCCTATTCTGGTTACACAGCTAGAATTTGGGCTTGTTTTATTATTAATAATATTGTTATTTGAAATGTAAGTGATCTCTTTCAGGGTGGAGTTGCAGGGTTGAGGAGGTGGTGAGTGTTGGAGTGGGTGCAGGGAGAGTTAGATAGAATTGGCAGTTTTAATCTGTTTGGACATTATTCATGTTTTGCCGTCCTGGATCTTCTGCAAAGCCTGCTGGGTTTTTTGGAGGGCTGGTCTATCAAGTTTCTTTCTGGTAATCAACTATGGAGCTGAATAGTTTGATCCTATTGCTTACCTATTTGACTTTTGAGACCAAGGTAAACTAACTCTCTGGGATTACTTTTTCTTCTGCTCAGTGTCTGCCAGGTGTCTATTATTTAGTTGGTTGGGAATAAAATGTTCAATAAGTTATTAATGAATTCTAGGCATGTAAGTGATGCTTCCATTTCAACCTTCAAAACCATCAGTCATTTGAGGTAGTTCTTTTTTTTTTTTTTTTTTTAAAGATTTCTTTATTATTTATACAGTATTCTGCTTGCATGTTTGCCAGCAGGCCAGAAGAGGGCACTAGATCTTATTATAGATTGTTATGAGCCACTGGAAATTGAACTCAGGATCTTTGGAAAACCAGCCAGTCTTTTTAACCTTTCAACCATCTCTCCAGCCCCCTTCAGATAGTTCTTATATAGTACTTAAGCACATGTAAAATAGTAGTTTATATGTAATTAGACATTCTTCGAACAACTTCTTACTCTTGATCTAGATCAGTTTTCATTCTTAATCAGTATTAATGGCTGGGAGAACACGTGTGTGCTAATGGTAGGGATAATTTGTATTTTATCACAGAGAGAGAGAGAATGCTTGATTTGATATGGTTACTTGAAACTTTTAAAACAATTTTTTTTTTTTTTTTTTTTTTAAATCTGACTCAGACTCCAGAAGGAAAGCAGAACCAGCCTTTGGAGGTCATGACCCACGAACAGCTGTTCAGCTTCGGAGCCTCAGTACAGTATTGAAACGCCTCAAGGAAATCATGGAAGGGAAAAGCCAGGTACTGTAGAGAGGCCATGGGAGATGCTTTATTAGACACTCAAGGAAATCACGTAATACCCACTGACAGTGGCATAATATCACTTAAATGAAAGTTTATTACTTTCTCTGGTTTTAGAGACCAGAGTTTCACACATAAATTCTTTATATATTTGTGTGTGTGTGTGTGTAGTCTGTTTCTTCCCCTTTGACCTTTTATATTTTGTTTCATTATTTATTACACCAAGGGTAGTACATATTCTCATCTGTGGTTTCTTCAATAGATTTTATTATATATGTTCATAAATAGGGTTGAGGTTTCCTTTTGTCCTCATAGATGTCTGGTTGGACCTAGGACATTGATTTTAGAAAGCCCTTTGTTCAGTGGTTGTGTTATAACTCATCCTAAGTTCATATACTTTTGCAAGTATGCCACTCTTTCCTGTACTATAATAGTTCCATGTTTTGTGTGTCCTGTACTCGTACTCTGTCTAAAGTTATTATAGCTTTAGCATAAGTTCTGATAGTGGGTGATATAAATCCAGCTTTTCTTCTTCAGTATTGTCTTGGTCATTTTAACCTTTTGCATTCCATCTGAACTTTAGAACTAGCTTGTCATCTGAAGAAGACACCTTCTAAGATTTCATTTGTCATTGCAACTTAATGCTCATTGTTTTTAAGAAGCCATCACACATTTTTGTTGTTGTAGGACAGTGACCTGAAGCAATATTGGATGCCAGATAGTCAATGTAAAGAGTGCTATGACTGCAGTGAAAAATTTACAACCTTTAGGCGCAGACACCATTGCAGACTGTGTGGGCAGATTTTCTGCAGTCGTTGTTGTAATCAAGAAATCCCTGGAAAATTTATGGGCTATACAGGTAAACATATTTCCTTGATAGTTATGTTTAAAAGTCAAATTGTGAAGTAGTTAAATAGAAGGCGATAGTAAGCCATTTTTTATTTTGGGCTTTATATCTAAGGTAGTGGAGGATAATAGTGAGAAAGAGAGACACAGCTTTGATTTTGAGAACTTTATGTTTCAGTAGTAGAAGAGGTAAGTATGTTTATAAATAACTAGAGTAAAAATATAGATATTATAAAAAATCTATAGTAGTATTAGAGATTATTAGATAAGATAAAATAAATTTTTAAAAATGTTTGTCATTTATTTTTATGTGTATGAATCATATCCATCTATACATACATCTCCATGTCAGAAGAGGGCATCAGATCATATTATAGATGGTTATGAGCCACCATGTGGTTGCTTGGAAGTGAACTCAGGACCTCTGGAAAAGCAGCCAGTGCTCTTAACCTCTAAGCCATCTCTCCAGCCTGATAAAGTAAATTTCTAATTTATGCTTCTATAGAGTTTTTTATTTGCAAAGTAAAGGTTACCTGGACTTACATGATGGTATACTTTGGCAAATTGTATTTTATTCATATTCTTTTGTTGGGAATGTAGTGAAATTGTAGTAATGGAGAAAGTTCAAGGATGTTGAACAATGCTGAGTAGATTTATGCAGTGATTTGGGAATGGAAAGTAGGGACTTTTTGTTTTGTTTTGTTTTTAAAATTTTTTTGAGATAGGGTTTCTTTGTGTAGCCTTGGCTGTCCTGGACTCAATTTGTAGACCAACCTGGCCTTCACCGCATAGAAATCCACCTGGATTATAGGCATGCGCCACTGCACCTGGCTTTGTTTTTTAACTAGTCTTAACCTTACATTACACTCTTACTGTCTTGGGCATACAAGTGTTGGTGTGCAGAGATGCAGCACCACCCGGGCAGCTTAAAATTTTATTTTCATAGTTACTTGTTTGTGGTACTGGGTAACCCAATGTCTTTTGCATTTAGGTATATCCAGCTCAAGACAACATGCTCAACATGTTTCTCATTGATTTTAGTTATTGTAAATATCTTCCTTATTTTTTATTTTTAATCCAAGGTGTGATAGAGTTCATAATCACATGATTTTCTACCCAGATTTTGACCATATCTTTTAAAATTATTTTTTAGCCAATAGCTGTTTACTATTCATTTTTCCCTATCTTGAATTCACTTTTATGCTCGAGTTAACATTCTTTGTAAGTGCTAGCTATCATACAGATGTATTACACTGATTTTTGCCTGTTCTCATGTGCAGGTCTCTTCCTTTACTCTTCTTATTCCCTTGCAGTCTGAGACACTTGAAATCTTAGCAAGCACCAAGGTCACAGAAAGTAGGTGGTTCCTCTTGGCCTTTTTTTTTTTTTTTCTTAATTTGTTTTATTTTTGGTATTGCTGGAAAATCAGACTCAGCGCCTTGTGCCCAGACGTAGCTGCACCCCTTAGCCAATTTGCACAGTTCATGAACTGGGAATTTGAATCTTTAAGCTCAACCTTTTTCCTAACTTTTGTTCTACATTTAGGAGCAACGAGCTCATCCCATACCTGCTGGTTTGACAGGAGATTTATCAAGTATTAACCCGAGCACTGTGAATATTCAAATAAGAATATCTAGAATTACTGTCTTATATGTCTGTATTGCCCTATTCCTTCTCTCAGTTTTCTTTTTAGTATTAGGAATACTAATGGTTTTATTTTTCTCTATTTTTTTCTTAAGGTTTATTTGTGTTTTATTTTATGTGTATTTTATACTCATAAGTATGTATGTGCACCAGTTGTGTGCCTAATGTTCACAGAAGTCAGAAGAGGGCATTGGATCCTCTGGGAGTGGAGTCACAGATGGTGCTAGGAATTGAACCTGGGTCCTTTTCAAGTGCTCTTGATGACTGAACCATCTCTCTAGCTCTTTTATTAATGATTGTAAATCGAATCTAATAAGAGAACCCATTTCAGAAATTTCAGAGCCAGTTCAGAAACCTTATCCCTAAAATATTGTGTCTATAAAACTGAATCTTGAACTGAATCTGTGTTTGTCAGGTGTCTCTGGGGAAGTGGAACCAGGGGGTGGGGTGACATTTTTTCCGTAGTCGACTCAAGTGCTTGTGCACTGGTAAGTGTGAAGTACCAGCTGTAATCAGCAGGGCAGAAACTAGGGTTTCCATCTTGTACTGTTGAGACAGAATTCCTTTTGCTTTTGGAACTTAATCTTTGTACTTGAGGCCTCAGCTGATTGGCTGAGAGTCCTTCTTTGGATGGTAATCTGATGTACTTAAAGCCATGTGTTAATAACACTGGAAAAACAACAAAGCCAAATGAGCTTCAGATACCCTGGTATTTGGCCAAAAGTTTCTTTAGTCAAATTAGATTAAGTCAAATTAATTTAGTCAAATTAAGATTAGCCCTTGCAGCTAATGGTGCACGCTGGTAATCCCAGCACTCAGGAAGCAGAGGCAGGTGGCTCTTGGTGAGTTCGAGGCCAGCCTGGTCTACAGAGTGAGCTCCAGGACAACCATGACTACACAAAGATACCCTGTCTTGAAAAAAAAAAGAAAAGAAAGAAAGAAACCCCAAAAAACAAAAAAAAGAATAGCCTTTGCAAATGGAAAATGTATGTTGGATACAGTTATAAACTTAGATCCTGGATAAATATAAAATACCTAGAATATTGATACATAGAAAAATCATTGAATTGCCCTGGTATGGTGGTACCTGCCTTTAAGCCCAGCACTAAAGATGCAGAGGTAGCCTGGTTTATGTAGTGAGACATTGTCTCACAAAATAGAAAGATCAGTGAATTTTATACAGAATCAATAAAAATTAAGCTGCTATCATTGGTGGTAATAGCTTTAATATCTGCTTTTATCATGTAGTTTTTAATTACATATGAGTCAGTTGCCTTCAGTGAACTATAAATTCTATAATGGCAAGGATATGTCTCATCAGTTTTTGTCTGCTGTTACACTATTCTAGCATGTGTTGCTGATGAACGAACATTTTGCATGGACTGAAAGCTTTTGTGGTGAGGCTTGTCCCCCCCCCCCCCTTTTTTTTTTCAAGACAGGATTCCTCTGTGTAGCCTTGGTGTCCTGCACTCGCTTTATAGAACAGGCTGGCCTTGAACTTACAGAGATTGTCTACCTCTGCCTCCCCCGTCTACCTCTGCCTCCCTGGGTACTGGGCTTACAGGCATGTGCCACTGCGCCTTCCTGGATGGCTCTGTTTCTTGGTTTGATAATTTTAGTTTTAATAGTTGAGTGGTTTAGGGAGTTTATCCTTTATAGTCTAACCTAACCTTTGCTGTGGTAAAAATTGAAGGTCTTTCTGCAGATAATAATTTCACTTCCTTAATGTATTTGAGTTTTGGTCAGTGGTAGTGGTTATCATAGCACTTTTCTTTAACCAAGACTGAAGTTCATTTTGTTTTGTTACTGTTGACTGAGTCCTGATTGAAATGGATATATTTTTTGCTATTGAGTTTTAATATATCTCATCTGCTAAATTGTAATGTTAGAAATTAGTAAACTAGTGACATTTTGCTTTGTTATACACATACACACACACACACACACATATATGTATATATACACACATACACTTTGATAAAACAGAATTATATAATAATAATCTTAAAATGAGACAATAAAAAGTAGTTTAGTATACTTGGTAGCAATTTATGTAAAAACAGTATATTGATCTTTTAGAAAAATTTGTATCACTTAGATTTTTAATATTGATAAAGTATAATTGAGGTAGAATTATTAAATAACATTTACTGAACAGTTAAAGTTAAGTATAGTCTTGCTACATGGTAGTCTTAAGTTCTGAGAAATGTCTCTAGGAACTTTTGTCCTTGGGTGAACATCATAGAGTATGCTCAGGATTAACTAGATAGTAAGTTGCCTCCAGTGAACTATAAATTCCGTAATAATGGTCTTCTCATTATTAGAACTAAAATTATCAAGTTAAGAAGTAGCCAGGCCTGACCACAAAGCTTTCATTCATTGAAGATTATCCATTAGACATGTCTTTTCCTCCTGGTTTTTGAACCCCAGTGTCATACCTCCTAGGCTAGTTCTGAAGGCCTCATCAGCTTGCTAGGCCTTATTTCCTGCCTCCATGTGCCAGGTGTGTGCCACCATGTGCATTTTCTCTTTTGTTTAAGGTGGTTGTCACTATATGGCCCAGGCTGTGCTGAGTGGTCTTCTGAATACCAACATGGCCCCTGAAAAATAGTAAACTCTTTTTTTATTAAGTAGAAAAAAAAGATAAAAAATAGAACATAGTAAAGATAGAAACTAGTAACATAGTTGTTTACATCAAGTGTTATTTATGTTCATGTATCAATTTTTATTATTATGTGCCTTATGGTTTCATGACTTACAGGTCAATAAGTTTATTTAAATCAGCAAAAATGGGAATAATATGCCACTCTATAATATTATGATGACTGTTGCACCAGGCAATAAGAAGTTTTTAGCTCCAGTATAATCTTAATGGTGTGGCTTGTTGTTAATTGAAATGTCATGTGGTACTTGGTGTATTTTGCCTCTTAGCACACCAAATTGCTATGGAGATACACCTAACTATTTTGTAAAAATAGGGTAGAAATGAAACTTATTTTGGGACAGGACTGTGACCTAAAAAATAGGTTTAGAAGTATTAAGAAACTCTGTTTGTCCTCCTAGGAACTATTTCTGTGTTGATACAGATTGAAGTCAGGGCTTCATACATTCTAGGCAAGCACTTTGACACTGAGCCACACTCTTAGCTAGAACATTACATTTCTATTTCACTATGAAAATTTCTTTTATTTTTATTTCTGTATATCATTGAATGTAAGACCATTTTTTCATTAGTTTTAAAACTGTGCGCTAATGAAGGAACTTGTACAAGACCCTGTGCCTAGATGAAGAGCTATGTGGTTGTTGAGAGACAGGGGACTAGTTTTCTTCATGGACAGACCCCTTGATAGGCTATCTAATCCCAATCAGTTGGACTTAAACACACATGAGCAACACCGAATACATCCAACTTTATTTTTTGAGTGTGTCTGTAACAATAGTTGAAGAGCTCATGAATTTGAGAGAGTTGGGGGATGTGGGATAAGCTGAAGTGGGAAGAGGGAGGAGTGGAAATGATGTAAATACAGTACTCATCTATGAAGTTCTTGAGAGTTTTTTTAAATTAGAAAATGTGTACTATTCTAGAGACCATTTGTATTCTGGAGACCATTCTTCAGGCTTCATGATGGAGATATTAATATTATTTTCTCCTTACTTGTTGCCTAGGGAAAGCAAGTCATTTCTGTTGTGTTGGTTATTTACTAAATTGAAACTTTTTTCATTGAAAGAAGGAATAAGTGTTAATGAAAAATACGGTCTATTTTATTTTGCTTTCTACCTGTGATAGATCTCTCACTGCATGAATACAGTTTTGAAAAAATATCCTTACAGCCATGACTTTCTGTTACTAATATTGGGTCAAGTTTTCTTACCTGTTACAGATATTTGGATGCTTGGATGAATTTATTGTAATAATAATCTAACATGTACAGCAGAGCTAGACAAGTATCTCTTATTTAAAATGTCTTTCGGAGGTCTTTACTTGAAGACACTTCCTTTTATTAAAGTACGTATTAACACAAAGATTTAAAATATTTTATTAAGTAATATGTCGCTGATACCTTTCCTTATATTTTTTTCATAGGAGACCTCCGAGCGTGCACATACTGTAGAAAAATAGCCTTAAGTTATGCTCATTCCACAGACAGTAATTCCATTGGGGAAGACTTGAATGCTCTTTCAGATTCAACTTGCTCTGTGTCTATACTTGATCCAAGTGAACCTCGGACACCTGTTGGGAGTAGAAAAGCCAGTCGTAACATATTCTTAGAGGATGATTTAGCCTGGCAGAGGTACTGTCACTTGAATATAATTTGATTTAAACCTGAGAAATGCTTAGTCCTGTGACCTTATTTTTCATTAACATTTATGTCTTTTTGTTATCTGCAAATTTACTATCTTACCCAGTTCATATACAGAAGGATCATTATTGTTTATGGATAGTAATTATATTAAGATTCAGATACAAGTGCACGAGAGGAGAGTTTTTTTTACCTTTATTATATGCTATTCTATTAAAACTAAGAATGAATGCATGGCATGTGTATGATCCTTGCAGAATTTGTTGAATGGACAAGAGAAGTCATTGATATGAAATAATTCCTAGTATAGTCTTCTTTAAGAAATCAGAGTGCTCCTAAGATCTCGATTTGTTTCCAAATTCAGTTACTTTTTTTTTGTTGTTGTTGTTGTTGTATAGGAGTATTTGATGTGTTTATAGCTGAAGATGCTTTGCTGACAGATGTAGATACACATACTTCTTTGGAAGTTACCTAGAATTATTTATGTTGGGATGTTAGGCTCATTAGGTTCTTATATTTTCTTTAGTGGGATAATCTTATTTTATATGTATGTATGTATGTATGTTTATTTGTTTGTTTATTTATTTTTTTGTTTTTTTGAGACAGGGTTTCTCTGTGTAGCCTTGGCTGTCCTGGACTCACTTTGTAGATCAGGCTGGCCTGGAACTCACAGAGATCCGCCTGCCTCTGCCTCCAGAAGTGCTGGGATTACAGGCCTGTGCCACTGTGCCTCGCCTTAGTTACTTCTTTTTTTTTTTTTTTTTATAAACAAATCAATATTTAATTTCCATTATTGACACACATAACACAACCAATGACAATTTATTATATGTATACATATATCTTTTTACACAGCTTTTTAATAGCCCATTCATATGGACATTTAAATATTTTGATATGTGTATAAACATGAGTTCATTTTACAGAACCAATTTTCTGAAGATTGCTTCCCACATACAAAAAAGATAGCACATATCTGGCACTGGAACAATATTACTTTTATTTTATGTTTTAAAATCAACTCTTCAACCTACCTAAAATATTTTGTATAAGTATAGAAGTAGAAACATTGACTTTTCAATTACTTCTACCGTGGAAATTTGGCTTCAAGACATTTCAGCATTTAATTTTGCTACATTTCACTTTTTAATCACATATTGAACCATAGATTTAATTATGCTACCTACCCATTGTCATTTAATAGTAATTCAATGAAACATTGATTAGCTATAATAATATAGACACATAAAAATACTTGTAGTTGGGAACCTATATTCTAACTGGGATTTAGGGAACAGGCTTAAGTAAATCATGTACTATAAGGAGGGAATCAACCTAAAACTCAATTAGAGTAATAACACATTTTCAGGCCAAAGAGTTCCTGTTTCAGGAATCTTTCTTTCTTTTTTTTTTTTTTTTGTATTTTATTTTTTTCTTATCAGTTACATTTTATAACTCTGTACCCCAGCCGTGTCCCGATCCCTCATTCCCTCCCAGTCCCTCCCTCCCTCCCTCCTCTCCACCGTGCCCCTTGCCAAGTCCACTGATAGGGGGGACCTCCTCCCCATTCATCTGATCCTGTTTTATCAGGTATCTTCAGGACTGGCTGCAAAGCTCTCCTCTGTGGCCTAACAGGACTGCTCCTCCCTTGGGGGGTGGGGAGGCCAAAAAGCCAGTCATTGAGTTCCTGTTAGAAATAGTCCTTGTTCCCCTCACTATGGGAAACCAATTGGTTACTGAGCTACCACAGGCTACATCTGAGCAGAGATTCTAGGTTACAGTCATGCATGGTCCTTGGTTGCATGTCAGTCTCAGAAAAGACCCTGTGCCCAGATATCTTTGGTCCTAGATCCAGAAATAAACCCACACACCTATGAATACTCGATATTTGACAAAGAAGCCAAAACCATTCAATGGAAAAAAGACAGCATCTTCAACAAATGGTGCTGGTCCAACTGGATGTCCACATGCAGAAAAATGAAAATAGATCCATATTTATCACCCTGCACAAAACTAAAGTCCAAGTGGATCAAAGACCTCAACATAAAACCAGATACTCTAAATCTGTTAGAAGAAAAAGTGGGGAACAGCCTAGAACTCCTTGGCACAGGAGACAACTTCCTGAACAGAACGCCTTAGTTACTTCTTAACAAAGAGAAGAATTAGTATATTACATATGTAAAAAGAAAGAACGAATTATAACTACATTGAGCGTATGTGAGCCCGGGGATATAGTAGAAAAGAAAGTTACAAATCATTTATGCACTAAGAGTCTAGTTACATAATGTTCAGAAATATATGAATGAAGGTAATGCTCAGGGATACAAATGGTGTAATTATTAGTTACTTGTCTTGTTGATATAACAAAATGCCTAACAGAAGCAGCTTATAGAAGAAAGGACTTATTTTGGCATACAGTTTAGGGAATATGGTCCATCGTGGCAGAGGAGGTATGGCAGGAGGAAGAGGTGGCTTAGTCACCTTGTGTTCACAGGCAAAAAACACCAGAGAGAGCTCTGAATGCCTGTGCTCAGTTTCATTTCCCCCTTTTCTTCAGTATGGCACCCCAGCGTATGAGGCAGCACTGTGCAGATTTACATGGTCTTTCCACCTCAATAAACCTGCTCTAGGTAATCCTGCCCAGACATGCCTGGAGGTTGTTTCAGTGGTGATTGTCAAGTAGGATTAATCGTAACGGTGATAAGCATAAAATTTATAATAATGGTTTCCTTGGGATTAGGAAAAGTGGTGGTACTGGGTAGGGGAATACAGACACTTCAAAATAGTGGTAGTTGATTTTTTAAAAGTTGTTTGATAGGTCTTTTGATGTTCGTAGCATCGTAGTTATACCTTACATTTTATTAACTTAATTGATTCTGTATTTACTAAAATAATATGAAGGTTAGAATTTTCATCTTTTGATTATTTTAATTAGTAATGCTTTTTTATTTGTGTGTGGTCCAGTTGTCTAAATTCAGAATTGACAAGTATGACTTATTAAAACATGAGAGACAGAAGATGGGCCTCAGAGATGGAGTATTAGTTGAGTTATAGGCTCTTTGTTAACAGTTTCATAATCTATTACCTTTAAGTCATCACATTTTTGGTAGGGAATACTTTCTGTTTTTGACAGATGTGGGTGCAGAAGTTCAGAAAGATTAAGTAGTGAACCTGAGGTCATGCAGCTAGTAAGAGATAGAGCTGTGCTTGGACCCTAGTGTCTCTGACTGTTTGCTGCTCTTTTTGTGGGTTGTGGGGACTGAGAATTTTGGAGCTAAGATTTTTTTTTTTTTTAAACTCAAATTACTTTTATCTTGTATATCATAAAATGGAAACAAGTTTTACAAATCACCTATCCAACCAAAATTGGTGTTTTATTGACATTCAGTACACTTAAAAAATATACTGGAGATGAAACTGCTTTTATTTATTTAGTCTTCCTTTTCTTTTTCTTTTTCTTTTTCTTTTTCTCCTTCCTTCCTTCCTTCTTTCCTTCTTTCCTTCCTTCCTTCCTTCCTTCCTTCCTTCCTTCCTTCCTTCCTTCCTTTCTTCCTTCCTTCCTTCCTTCCTTCCTTCCTTCCTTTTTTTTTTTTTTGTTTTGTTTTGAGACAGGGTAGTCCTGGCTGCCCTGGAATTCACTCTGTAGACCAGGATGGCCTTGAACCCACTGAGATTCACCTGTGTTTGCCTCCTTAGTGCTGGGATTAAAGGTGTGCACCACTACCACCACACAGGAAAACTGTAATTTTTTTCTTCAAATAAAGTAAGGACAAAAATGAACTGTTGTAGGGAAAAATACTTAAATTTGCTTTTAAATGTTAAAGCACTTATTGTAGCTCCAAATGATCGCAGTATTTTAATTTTCTTTATAGTTTGATTCATCCAGACTCTTCAAATAGTGCTCTTTCAACAAGACTTGTATCTGTACAAGAGGATGCTGGGAAGTCTCCTGCTCGAAACAGGTAAACTACAAATAAAAAACCTACTCTGTCTGACTTTTATTTATGTCTATAGTAACGAGAACAGATAAACAAAATGGTGAGATTGCTTCTAAGCTCTGTTAGGCTATCTTTTCTTTTTTTTGGTAGTTGTTTCATTCTTTGGTAGCTCTTTCAGATATTGAAGCCTATATTCTGTGTTCTAGCCTAAAGGAAGTGAGAAAATGAGACATGAAGCCTCTGTGAAAATGTGTACCAAGAAAACAGAATAGCATATTATCAAGAGGGTGTATGCCAGGCTAGGACTATAAGAAGTCCTGTGTGCTACAGTAGAGTGTCTCAGAAGAATGAGTGGTCAGGATGTTTTAGTCTAGTCTCAGATGAGCAGCTATTAGAATTAGAAAATTTTAATTGTTTTGTAAAACTTAAAAGATTGTAAAAACCAAAAATTCAAGAATAGAGAAATAAATACCTGTATGTTCTCCATTAAGACATACTTACTTACATTTTGCCTGTTTATTTTGACACATTTTATATGATATACACTTTAAAAACTTATTCAAGAGTGATGTCATTATTTTCTTCTTTTTTTTAAGTTAATGGATAAAAAAATTCATTTGTTTTTGAGACAGGATCTTGCTGGCCTGAAACTCACTGTGTAGCCCAGGCTGGCTTCATAACTCTGCTGTCTGAGCTTCCCAACAGCTGGGCTTGTAAGCATGAACTACTACACCCAGTGGATAATTTCTTTTTATTTTACTAGCAGTTTTGGCTTTACAGTAAAAGTGAGCAGAAACTTGGAATGACAACATGCATATAGAAACAATGATGTCTTTCAGTTAGTAATGTGCACTTAATTTTTCTCAGTATCTTTTCATGGCTTACTATTTATTTCTCTGTATTGCTAGGCAATATTCCATTTTGTAATGTGGCATAGTTTTTTTTTTTTTTTTTTTTTCCTTCCTTTTTGGTTTTTTGAGACAGGGCTTCTCTGTGTAGCCTTGGCTGTCCTGGACTCACTTTGTAGACCAGGCCGGCCTGGGACTCGCAGTGATCCACCTGCCTCTGCCTCCCTGAATGCTGGGATTAACGGTGTGCACTACCATGCCTGGCTGATAGATGTGCCACATAGCATATATGACTTCACCTTCTGAAAGACTTCTTGGTTGACTTCCACAGTTTGGCAATTATATAGATGCCTGTGAACATCTGTGTACAAATTTTTTTTTAATTTTATTTTTTATTTTTTAGGGAGTGGGAGGTTACAGAGTCTCACTGTCTTGCTCGTTTCATCCCGGAACTCAACCACCTGTTCTGGCCTCCTCAGTTCTGTGTAATTTTATTATGTGTAGGTGCAATTTTAAGTTCATTTGTGCAAATACCAAGAAGTATGATTGTGGGATCATACGGAAAGAGCATGTATAATTTTGTAAAAAATTACCAAACTGTGTTCCAAAGTGGCAATGACTTTTTGCATTCCACAGGTAGTACACAGGAGTTCCTTTTCTTCCACACCATTGCCAGCATTGGTGTAGCCAGTGTTTTGTAATAGGCATATAGTGGTGTCTCATCATTGTTTAAAGTTGCCATTTCCTTATTTGAATTGAACATCTTTTCATTTGCTTATTTATCATTTGCTTTCTCTTTCTTTGCAAAGGAGTCTGCTGAAGTCCACATTGCTCATTTTGTAATCACATTGTTCATTTAAAAAAAAGATTTTATTTATTTATTTTATGCATATGAGTGTTCTGTCTGCATGTATATCTGGATGCCAGAAGACGGCACTAGGGGATAATAGATGGTCGTGAGCCCCATGGGGTTTCTGAAAATTGAACTCAGGACCTCTGAAAGAGCAAACAATGCTTTTAATTGCTGAGCTACCTTTCATCTTTTCATTGTTGAGTTGTAAAGTTTCTTTTAAATTTATTTTTAATAAGAATTCTTTATCAAATATGTCATTTGCAAATATTCTTTCCTGGTGGCTTGTCTTTTCTTTTTCTTTCTTTTTTTTTTTTTTTTTTTGACATTGTTTGCAGAGCAAAGTATTTAATTTTACTTGGATTGTGCCTTTGGTGTTATGTCTAAAGAGCTATCACTAATCCAAGGCAATCTAGGTTTTCTCTTGTGTTATCTTCTAGGTGCATTTTTAATCTTGTGTTTTACATTTTGGTTTGTGATCTATTTAAAGTTACTATTATTATTGTGAAGGGCATAAGATCTCTGCTTACCCATCTATCTATCTATCTATCTATCTATCTATCTATCTATCTATCTATCTATCTATCTATCCATTTATTTATTTATTTACTTACATACCTATCTACTTATTTATTCATTTATTTATTTATCCATCTATCTATTTATCCATCTATCTATTTATCTATCTATCTATCTATCTATCTATCTATCTATCTATCTATCTAT